>NC_056739.1:866553338-866748338 GCF_019279795.1 Protopterus annectens | reverse complement strand
TACCCAAAAATCAGTTAGTTCAATACTAAATAAACATCATTAATTTGCTTTTATAAATTATATTATTTTACTGGGCCATACAGTTGTGCCTTAAAGTATGCTCCTTCCCATTAGTAAGTACAGTGTATCATGTCGGTCCTTTCGATGGTACAGCATCCATTACATAAAACTGTTACTGGTTTACAAGAATGGAACTTCCACAGTTGTGGATTTGTAATTTGAAACATTGTTTTAGCATGTGCACATAGCTAATGTCACTAACTGCTTTAAATTGCTGTACCAGAAAATGTCACATAGTACATTGTCTGCACAGATGGCCACAGAGGAAAGATTTTTCCTTTGACACCTGTTTCAAGATCCATTCTTGAGTTCTATTATAAGAAAGATCTCAAACCTTATTGTTTTGCAGGGTTTAAACCATTATGGCACCAACTTAAAAACAGGAAGAGTTCCATACCTGTTTTATAATATTTTTTTTTATTTTTTTATTGCTCCAAGTCTTTTGGCTTTCTAATACCATGAAGGGAATGGATGAGCTTTCTAAGTCAAAGTATGATTAAAGTTCATGAAATTAGTATTGTTTCAATCTTTGTTAGCCAGAAGTGTTCTTCGCAGCACCCACAAAGTACACAGGACTGACTCCTGCAATTCACACAGAGTTACATTTATTGATAACATATCTAAGTACAATTGTAAATTGTTATAAGACCCGTTGCTCCTACTACTGTTGTAACTGTCTGGGTATCCTTCTTCCACATTGCCCTCATTTCTGCCTGCTAATCCTGGTATTTTATGACTTTGTGTCTCTCTGTACATAAGACAGTGCAGTCAATGGGTGTAGCAATTTAGATGATCCATGCAACTTTGGCCTTCTTTTCATACAATACTATATCGGTTTTCTCGCATCTATTTCTTGAACTGTTGGTAATGTAGGATCCCATGTGATACAAACTTTATCATTTTCTCTAATGCTTTGTGGCTCATGTTTGCAGTGTTTTTCAGCTCTTCAATGTTATAATGTTTGTGCAATCCCCACTGCAACAGTCTTGCCACATTATTATACCTTTCAGTATACAGTCCTTCTGCTATTATTATGTCACAACCAGCAACGAGGTATGCAACTGTTTCTAATTCTGTTTTGCAAAATACATTTGCCTGTTTCTCTCACATGTTCAATGGACTTTGTAAACCAATGTCTATGTAGTCTATTGTCTTGGACTGCCAATATTAACATTTTGTCTTTTGGTTTAAATTCTCCTCTCCTTAACCATTCCTGCATTTGATCTGGATCAACATGAGGTTGTTCCAAGAGTTTTTTTGTACTTGCAAATATATTTATTCATTTTTCACATTTCTTGCCTTCTCATTTGATCCTTCACCTTATATTCTTTCTATTGTTTTTTGCACATTCGTCTGCTCCCTGATTTTTATCTACTTCTGGTTTAATTTCCATTCCTGCTTGACACCGATATGCTTCTGTTAAACTAAGCAGAGAAGCCATCTTAGACTTATTCTCCTCATGTTTTAAAACAGTTACTGTGTTTGGGTCTTGTGAAGTCAGCAGATATGTATGCAGTCCTTACCATTGCAGATATATACATGTAATCAATTTCAGTGAGGCCCGTATCTCCTTTGGAACAGGAAATATATAATCTTGGTATGCACTGATTTTTTTATAAATCATTTGATGAGCATGAAGCATCCTTCTTGTTTTCCTCTCCAAACAATCCAGCACCTTTTGGGGCCAGTCAATCACTCCAAAACTGTAAGTTACGACAGGAAGAGCAAACTGGTTTATAGCTTTGACTTTGTTCCTAGATGTCAGCACTGTTTTCATATTCATTTTAGTCTTCTAAAATATTATTAAGTTTTATTTACATTTGTTCATGTTTTATTGTTGATCCTTCTTCAATTCCCAAATAACTATATACTTTCTCTTCCTCAAATTTTTCTTATCACATTCCTGTCCCAGGCTGATGTTTTTTTGGTGCTGCAACTTTCCTGATTTACAGGTTGCCTTTGCACATTTATTAAAACCAAATAATATTCTTATATCATCAGAAGAAAGTTTTGGCCACTAGCAGCTGTGCTTTCAATTCCTCATCTAATGAGCTATAGTTTTAAATCATCCCCAAAAAGACAATGAGAAGTTTTTATAATTTGTTGTTTTCTGGGAGCCAAATTGTAGCCATGACCTAATCCGTTAAGTAGACAGCTTAATTGGTTGAGGGCAAGACAAAAGAGCAGCGGTGACAAAGAGTCATCATTATCAGCCCCCTTTTTCCATTTTCTACATGGGGTTGGGGTATCATGTTAACTGTCACCATCTCTCTTGATTCAGTGCCACACTCATGCCTGACTGTCGCAGATCTTCTTTCACACAATCCATCCACCTTTTTGCTGGATGTCCTAATTTTCTCTTACCTTCTTCCTGTCTGCAACAATTCTTCTTCACCAGATTGTCTTCTGCTTTTCTGCACATATGTCCAAACCACACTACTCTGCTCTTTTTCATCTTTTCTGCACCTACTTTGGCTTCTGCTCTTATGTCCTCATTTCTTTGTCTGTCCCACAGAGTGCATCCTACCAGCCATCTCAAAGATTTCATTTCCATCACCTCTAGCTTTGTCAACTGTTCTGCCTTTACTGCCCAGGTTTCTGTACTATACATTAGTACTGGTTGCACTGCTATCTTCAACACCTTACTTTTCAGCTTCTTTGACATTTGTCTGTCATAAACTACACCTGACACTCTATGCCAGTTGGCTGCAGACCCTTTGATTCTAGCTTTGACCTCTTCATTCAGACTTCCCTTCTCTTCAACCACCCCTCCCAGATATGTGAAGCTGTATATCTGTTCCACTATCTTCCCTTCTATCTCAGTTCTCAACTTCTTCTGATTTCCCCAGTTTGCTACCATTACCACTGTCTTATCTGTGCTTAGTTTCATCCCATGTGCCTCCAGTTTTGGATTCTATTGCTCTGTATTTTGCTGGAGTTCTTGCTCAGAGTCTGCCTGTAATGCCACATCATCTGCATACAGCAACTTTGTTGATCTGTCCCCTCCAACCTGTTTGCTAATGTAGTCCATCAGCAGTATGAACAGCAATGGGATCAGAGATGAACCCTGGTGTACACCCAATCCCACTGAGAACCTCTCTGTGAGGCTGAACACTGTCCGTATTTGAGTCATTGGGTCCTTGTACATAGCCTGCACTAACTCTACCAATGTTTCTGTGACTGGGATCAGCTTTCTTGGGACCTTGTCATATGCTTTCTCCAAGTCCAGGAATGCCCAGTTGGACTCATCTCTACCTTTTTCTCAACTATCTGTCTCACTGCAAACATCGGGTCAGTTGTGCTGCATCCTGATCTGGATCCAAACTGCTCATCTCCCATTTTACAGTCTACTACTCTGCTTATCCATTTATCAATCACCCTGTCTAAAATTTTAATGCAGTGTGATAGCAGTTTGATTCCTCTGTACTGTCCACAGTTGTAGATGTCACCCTTGAATATCCTCCTTTGAAATTTTATCCCTGGAATAATAATTTGATAATTTGCTCTTTACCATGGCTTAACTGCAACCACTGTTTCATGGTTGCTTTAATGTAATTGATCAGTGTAGTGTGTATCTTGTACATTTGTAAGCACTCTTTTATCCATGAACTGGGATGCTGTCAAATTTTTTTTTGTAGTTTATCCATGTCATACTTAGATTCTTCCCCTTTTTACAGTTCTCCATTATAACTTTAACAACAAATTATCCTTTGTTCCATGTGACTTTCTTTTGTTACCCTTTTGTTATATTGCCATGATTGAGTTTTCTTCTAAATAACCATAAACTCTTATCTGCATCAATTCCAACATATAGTTTATGCATCACCAGAATTATTAGTCTATAGCTTTTAGGATAGCTTGTGGGTTCATTCTTAAGGAGGAGTTTTTTTCCTCTTGTTAACCAGGATGGTGTTTCTTCAAGGTGCATATATAAACAGTTTGGGTCTATATTACATCTTCGAACTTCAAAAAGTTTGAACGATGTAATATCAAACATCAATGTTCGAAACATTAAAATAGCGAACACAAAGAACAGTGATTTTTTTTTCCCAGGGAAAAAAATCTCTGTTCCCTAACAAAATAAAAAAAACAAAACCTGCAACCTAAAACTTAAACTAAAGTGGGGGGCTTCACCCCCCACCCCCTACTTAAATATACCAACTCCAAGATCACACCACAGTGGACGAAATAGTAAAGCCCCAAAAACGGCCCACCGATTTTTTTTCCTGAGAAAAAAAAATTGATGTGCCGTGGCGTCGCTATTTTCAGGTTTTGGACGTTTAGGTTCGATATTATATTGTTCGAACTTTTTGAAGTTCAGTGATGTAATATAGACCCAATAGTTCTAACTCATGGCTAAATCCTCATGTAAAGATAATACTGTTAACCAGAAGTTAGATACTGCATCTGGGCCTGGGGTTTTCCATTCGGGAGCTTTTTTAAATTTTGTTTCAATTTCTCTGGCCATTACTTCATCCCATTTCATATGCTGTACATTTGAACTTCTTATTCTTTCTTTTACTTCTTCTGTCCATTTAGCATCTTTTTTATATTCCACGGGATATTCACTGATATGTCTCCAAAATGTGTCCCTTTCTTCATTTTTGGGGGTGGGGGGTGTTTCAATTTCTTTTGCCTTGTTTCTCAATTCTCTATAAAACCATTTTTGAGTCATCAATAAATTTCTTATTGCGTACTTTTCCTTTATATTCATCTGCATATCTGCTAAGTTTTTCTGCCTGTGGTGATATAGTTAGTTTATTATTTGCAATAGTATAAGACAGATCCTGATCTTTATTGATAGTGCACATTGTTTTTAGCACACCTGTGTTTCTTAGTATTCCTGTTGATCTGTTTCCTCATCTGTACTCTTCTAACTGTGGCACTTCTTATCTTAATTGCATTATAGTTTTCTCTGTTCAATACATCTATGATGACATTTGATTTCTCCCTTCCTTGCCCTTACTGCCCTGTGTTTTTGTGGTAAGACTTTCTTTATCTGTTATTAATTTAGTTGCACATTAATATATTCTATTTACTTCTGTTATATCTCATGAATTTCTGTGAACAGTCCTGATTTCTTGTTCATCAGTTTTGTCAAACTTCTAACATTTTGGGTCTTATTGACGTTCTATAGTCTATTTCTTTCATTTGTTTTAATATATCTATCCATATCTAGCAAATCAAGCAACTCTTCCCTTAAAACATTTTCTTCTTTCTGAGGGTGCATTCTTTGTTCTCCATTTCCTGTGAGCATTCAGCAGTAAATTCCAGTACATCTTCCTGTGCCATATCCTCTTCAGTTTCATCCTGTGTCATCTGTTGCTCTTTCATGTGGGCCTGTCACACCACAACATTGACTGTATCAGAGTTGCCAGAGTTTCCTGTTCCTTCCTTTGCTGTGCAACTCCAGATGAACTTTTGTACTGGTGTCTTACTGAAGGCTCCAAAATATCTTCATATAGCAAATCATCAGATGTTTGCTGTTTCACTGGTTTCTCCTTAATTTGGAGATGGTGTTATCAGAGTTAGATTTTCTACACTGAATCCTTCACTTTACAGGTAATCCATAACTTCATTGTCTATTTCTTTGACTTCTCCATTACTAGTCCTCCTTTCTGCACTTCCTCTTTGTTTTCTAATTTTTGTATTGTAAAATTTTGCTTATATTTCTCTTCAAATATCTTTGGTGCTGCTCTTTTTGTATTGATTATTGTTGCTTTCTCGTTTGCAGAAATATTGCACCATATTAAATCTCTTTTTCTTTCTCATGTCCATATTTCTACTTCAAATGCCTCCTGCATCTCCTGTTTCTCCTTACTTTGTGGACTCATTCCATCATGCTGTGATATAACCTGTGTTATACTTTGTACACTGACTCCTTCACTTCTCGGATATTCCATAACTTCAACTTCTATTTGCTGTGATATAACCTGTGTTATATTTTGTACACTGACTCCTTCACTTCTCGGATATTCCATAACTTCAACTTCTATTTTTTTAACACCTACTTTCCTAATCTTCTGTTTTGCCTTCCTCCTTAGCAATCTTATTTTTTGTATCGTGAAATTTTCCGTATCTGGGTACCTTTGCCTGTATTTCTCTTTGAATATCTTTGGGACTGCTTTTTTTGTATTGATTGTTTTGGCTTTCTCCTTTGCATAAATATTGCACCATATCAGATCTGTCTTTCCCATGTCCATATTTCTTTTTTATACCTTTCAAAATTCTCTAGATTTTGCTCTTTTATTTTCACACTTCTTCAGTCACTTCTTTTTCCAAACAGCCCAAGGTTTCTTGGTCTATATAATGTTTTCCATAAACACAAATTTGCATTTGAAGCTTTTGACAGTTTTTGTTGTACAATTATTTTTTCTTTTCTGTAATTTCTCTCTTAATCTTTTTGTATACCTTCTGTCTGGAAATTCTGGGTTTCTTGCATAATAGTAACAATACATAATTTCTTTCTTATCCTCAATAGTCCACTCTATCTTCTTTGTGGATATTTGTTATCCTATCAGTTTTTGTGATTTTTGTGGACTACTACTTCCTTCTATAACTGGAATGTCATCCACACCCTAATCCTGGCCTAACCCCATTGCAGGAATGTTTCCATGTCTTGAGGATTACACGCTGTCATTTTTTCCAGTCCTGGCACCAGTGCACCTACCAGGATTAGGCACTTTTTTATCCTGGGACTTGTGCACCCAGCTGTCTTTTTTATTTGTAATTGTTTAACCTACTTCTGTCCATGATGTGTGCTATGTAAAGTACAATATATATATATATATATGTATATATATATATATATATATATATATATATATAATATATATATATATATATATATATATATATATATATATATATATGTGTATATATCAATGTTGCCTTGGTGAGATATTGTAAAAAAAAAAACAGGGCCCTCCTCAAGAAGGTACTCACAAAGACTTGAGGATGAATTAAATTCCAGCAGTACTACTCTCCTTTGCTTGCTGATTTGATCATTTCTCCATTCAGATTCCATTCTGTTCAGTAGCAGGTACTTATAAATTTAAATTTTCACTAAATAAGCATGGGCGTTTCACCTTTGTTTGGTTTATCTTTGGCCTAAGAATATTTCTACAGAAATGTAGGCTAGTCCTCCGTGGAATCAGAAAGATTTTTCAGTTGTTCACCCACTTGTGACCTTATACATGTAGCCACCCATTTCTCTTGACTCTGCTTAGCTGATAGGATTCATTTAAGATTTAACTGAAACAGAATTATCTAACTTTTCTTAGAGACTGGGTCTATGCTCACCGCATACCACAACACCCATGTTTTAAAGCTGAAGATCTGAAAATCATGTATCAGATTAGTTTCTAGTAAGAAAAATGGCATGCTGTTTGCTAATATAATTCAGCAATATTTTCTCCTATTTGTTGCACCCAGGTGCCTCACATTCTACAATATGCATATTATCTCAGAGAAAGGATTACCGTTATCAAAATGCACAGCTGTAATATCCCTGTAGCAAGTAAATCATCTAAGCCATGGCATAATTCAAAAATAACTTCACCACCAAAATGTAAACTGATTTATTGATAAACTGCAGTGGCAGAACAAGAAACAAGTAATTTGGTTTATTTTAGCACTGCTATAAATGTTATATAGGAAATATATATATTTTATAGACTATTTTGTGTCTCTTTAACTGATCACCATTATGACTCCCCCATTAATTTGTCTTGGGCTCATTCTTTCACCATCACTCACAACCTGATAACTGGCTTTGATGATAGCTGACCAGGCAGAATGTTGACTATTTGGTCCTGACTGTCTACAGGCCATAGAGCATCTGTCTTCATCTAGTCATCTGGACTCCAAGGCACTAGTCTACTATTCCTGGCCATTCTGACTGACATGTCTAGTGCTTTTTAACCAATGCAGTGGCTTACTGTTCCCCTCAAGTGGCTTGTCAATCCCACACAAAGGGAGTCTGCAATGAGCAGTTAATATGCTGACAGCAGAACTTTTTTAATATATGTCACTAACTTGGCTATTGTTGGTTGAGTTGGAGCAAACTTCCTTCCCACCCACATGACATACATGAAGACTGCCATTTCTGGCTAGGAAATCCCAGATACCATGTCCAGTCAGTACTGGTTAGTTGTTACAAGTGTAGCTACTGAATGGAACTATGAAATCCTCCCTTAGGATACGTGTACTGGCAGTGACCACTCACCCTGGCAGTTCCTCTGGCACCCAAACTACTACTAGAACTCAGGACTTGTAGATCGTAGTCAGTATTATCCCTCTGTACCACTGAGTCATGTGATAGAAAGGATGTTATGAACACAGTACCTGCAGCACAATAACCAACTAATGAAACCACAGCATACAGAATGATCACTCAGTATTCTGTGCACTCATTTCAATTAACAGTTTGGGAATTTTGAAACAGTAAGATGACTGTGATATGTACTGCAAAGACCTTCCGTCTTGGTAGTTACATCTAGAATCTATATTTGTTAGAGTAGGAATTTAAATAATGACTATCTCAGCCTGACATTCCTTGTGAGACTCGTATGCCTGTTCTGAATGGCTCATCTGAGACATTCATTATTTCAACCTGGAAAGGAGTAAAAGGGGACATAATAAATGAAGTAAAAGTAATGAAAACAAAACAGTTAAAATTAAGTAATTTACAAAATGTTTAATATAAAGCTATGATGACCTACTAAAATGATGGAAGACATAAAAATGGTAATATATTTCTGTCAGTTATGAAACAGGCAGATGTAAACCTTAATAAAATATGAGGCAAAACCACAATTGAATGGGCTGTTGGAAAGATCAGCATTCATAGATCTGAGCATGTGTCTGAATCAAAAGACCTCCTCGATGCAGTTTTATTCTCTGACTGACTGATTCATGGCTGATTGAGTCATTGCCTGCCATCTAGGGATAGCAGTTTATATTGTTATAAGTTACAACACATGCACAAACACATATATCCTGTGGTGTTATATATACTGTATGAACAATGAGAGTAGTTATCATTCATAAAACAATGCTCGGTCACAGCTGATGGAGAACAGATTTCCCCTGCAGCCCAGCTGCAAACATGGAATAAGTGCTATTGCTGGGGGGTACAAGCCTTCCTGCATTCTACCACAATGGAGAATAATCCCCCACTCCCCCTGAACTTGTATATACTAACACCACAGTCATACAACAATGGGGAAAAGAGAACCCCATTTAAAATACACAGATGTCTTGCACAAACTGCGATTTCTCTGTGACTAAAATTAATGAACCTTTGATCTATGGTAGCCAGTGATTGCAGTCAGTTATATACAGGCAGTTGTCAATAAATAAATAAATAATAAATAAGTTGTAACCCAATCAGCTGATCCTCATTCACTTGTAGGGAAATTCAATATATAAAACTCAAGCACAGCAGATAGCAGATTGTACTTCAGAAAACCCTTAACAATAACATTTAAAACAGAAAAGAAGGAAATTAAAACACTGAGATTTCATCACAAATTCTATTTCTTTGTGCAAGTTTTCTAGCTTACTTCTGTGGACAGAATTAGAAGATGAGTTATACTTTAAATGTGCAATATTGAAATACATATTTAAGACATGATTTTATGGAATTATATATTTTCCAGATTCCTTTCTGGCTGTGGAACAGTGATAAAGCTCTTTCACTTCCACAGATTTTGGAGGCATTATTGGTATTTGATAATCTGAATGATATCTATGTGTCTTTGGTAACTTTGGAGAAGATGGTGGGCTTAGGCCTCATTCAGAGGTGTGTCTTGAACCCCTCTTGTTTTTGATTTGTTTTTGATTTTCATGGACTAGATATCAAAGTGCAAACAAGGTCTGGACAGTATCCATTTGGGGACATGAATATTGGGTCTTAGTTGTTTGACATGATGATATCCTGTTAGCCTGAAGGACCCATGATCCCCCACTTAGTTGTTTGACATGATGATATCCTGTTAGCCTCAAGGGCCCATGATCCCCCACTTAGTTGTTTTACATGATGATATCCTGTTAGCCTCAAGGGCCCATGATCCCCCACTTAGTTGTTTTACATAATGATATCCTGCTAGTCTCAAGGGCCCAAGATCTCCCAATTAGTTGTTTTACATGATGATTTCCTACTAGCCTCAAGGGCCCATGATCCCCCACTTAGTTGTTTTACATGATGATATCCTGCTAGCTTCAAGGGCCCATGGTCCCCCACATACACAGGAGTAATTCATTACTGAATGTGAAGAACTGGGGATGAAAATCATCACCTTAAAATAAGAGGTGATAGGTATCTCCAACAAATGTTCACTTGCCATTTGCAAATAAGAGAGAAATAACTACCTGTTTAACTATTTGAAATGGACAGCATAAACTCTCCTTACCTATGTCTTGTCAATAATATCTAATGTTAGCTTGTCACATATATTCCACATGAACTATTTGTAGACTAAATCTTTCATACTTGGAATTTAATATCATGTATAATGTCACCACAGAAGAAATATCTGTTTTATCTTTGTATAGTGTCACTGTATAACAATTACCTGCTTGTAACTAGATGTCTTAAGAACTAGCTATGTAATGCAGCTGTAAAAGTAGGTTTTATCATTAGTGACTTTAATGTATCTGCTGGAGCTTTTCAATCTGAGCCTCTGCTGAAAATGGGCTTTGCCCAATGGACTTCCCTGGTCAGCAAAGACAAATAAATCAACATACGAGAGAACTAAAACAATGAGGCAGTCGAAAAACAATTCCAAAACCAGTAGTTTTATTAAGACTATTGGTCTTAGAATTGGTTTTCAACTGCCTCATTGTTTTAGTTCACTCTTATGGTGATTTGAAATGGACTTTTGTTGTTGAGTGAACTATTTATCCTTGGCACTGCATTTGTGGTAAAGACAAATAAATAATCAAATAAATAGTATGAGCTCTAGAATATAGAGATAAAATGACCAAAAATGCACATTCCATACCCTAATTCTGAGAGTGTTGTTCCTCAAAATATTCACTTTTCTCTGAGGGATGGTAGTTTCAGACTTGGTAAATATGTTTGGTAGATGTGGAGTGCTTAAACCCCACATCAGGGGTGCTTCCCCACTGCAAAAAAAAAATAATTTTAAAGGAGAAAAGTGATGTTCAACTTTCTCTTTTCTCCTGTGTTTCAGTCTTTTTTTCAGGAATTTGGAGGCCTGATATTATGAGACTCAAAAGGGAGCCAACTACCTGAGGTGAAGTAGTTTAAGAAGTTTGGAGCCTTTTTCATGACTGCAGATAGAGGATATTGGAAGAATGTTATAAACCAATGGATGGACATAACTAGAGCAGTGCTGCAGGCATTGTACTGGACTGTGTTGGTTCATTGAGATCTGAGAGATCGAACTTTGATCAAGATCTCTAGGTAGTGGTTGAGAGGATATGATGACAGATACATACAACAGAAATCAAGTTGTTCTATAAAGAGAACAAAGTATCAGTCTTTCTCTGATGGCTTGAGGAGTTGAGCAGGCCAGGAGAATCTTGGAGTACAGGCATTGCTGCTCTGTATTGAGAAGGGGTTTGGGCACCTTGTGAGTATGCCCTCTGGAGAACTCTCACCGGAGAAGTATGAAGTATGGTCCACTAAGAGGAGAATTGTGGTAGAGGCAGGATACATTAACGGATTATATCTCTCAGCCTGTGAAACTTGCTGGGGATAGAGAATTCTGGTCAGTCTTCCTTGGGTTGATACCACGGTGATGCCCAGCCAGGACAAGTGGTTCAGAAAATGGATGACTGTGTCATCTTTTACTGCTTGCATAATTTCACAAAAGTAAAGATGCTCATAGAGTTCCTTTGCACTTGAAGTAGTATTTTTGCTTTTATTAAGCTTAACAAATAAGGATAAGACGGCTCTAAAAATTAGATTTTATTTTATATGTGGAAACATATAATTTGTGCACTTGTTTAACAGAGCTATGTTGTATGCTATTTGTAGCAAATTATGCTGCTGGATTCTTAATGATAACTGCATAAAACTTCAGCAGTTTAATTTATAAGCAACTTGCAGCCTAGATATTAAACTTGTAACTTTAGATGAAAAAATGATACCTCCAGTTACATAAGATAAGTTCCAGAACTAAATGTATGGTTATTTGATAACAGTATGTTTTCTAACTATTTAAACTTCTGTACAGTTTTTATGAAATGTTTTATTAAGTTAGTATAGCGTTTGTTACACACTGAAGTTCAACCCCTTTTGAGCACATTAATGCATCTGTCACTGATGATTAGATTTAATATTACTCTTATCCTCTCATCATACCAGTGTGAAAAAGGGTCAGCCCTTCCTGCAACCCATGAAATGTTGTCATCCTCTTCACACTAAAACGTTTTCATTCTGCAGGGATTCAGACAGAGATAAGATTCTATTAACTTGAATCCCTTTTTAACATCAACTGATTTAGATATTCACTAGCTGGTCACTGATTTATGGTTCTCAAAAAAAATGAAATTCCATTTTCATGAAATGAAATCCGGGAATTACCATGATTTCATTATAATTTTCTAGTGCGCATACACACACACACACACACACACACACACACACACACACAGATAGACAGACACAGATAGATAGATAGATAGATAGATAGATAGATAGATAGATAGATAGATAGATAGATAGATAGATGGATAGATAGATATGTCTGTGCAAAAAATGATTTTTTTTTTAATTAATAAATATGAGGTCGTGGTAAATGACTGTTCCTAACTTAAGTGACAAATTAATTGAAAATTCCATGTTTTCCACTACTCAGAGAGTCTAAATCTAAAATTTACCACCATTTTCCCTGAAAAATTGAAAGGCAGGACCCCTGTATATTATGTAGGAGAAACCATAATTATTAAAGGATATCATTTGTTTGTTTCTTATTTGTTGATATGCTTATTTACTTATTATTATTTCTGATTGTGAGTTGTGACTCTGCTGCAGTGTTCTAACATCCTGATGTCCCTTCCATACAAAATCATCACCTGTGTAACAAATACAAAAACAATCTTTTTTTGTTCAGTAAATGCATTGTGTAAGCATCCTAACAGTATAGATTGGCAGGTGCTCCTTTGCTCAGGGTTGCTTCCCTAGCTGCTCCTACTTCTCCTAGTAGAATGTAAATTGTGTGCTTTCACCTTCTACTGTAGTTTAAACAGTTTTGGAGCTTAAGAATTACTGGAGTTGAAACTTGCTAGAACAAAATTGAGCGATAACTTGGAAAAGGAGCTTCTTATTTCTAAGGAAGTCAATTATGTACCTTTTGTCCGTTTCTTCGGATTAGCCTTATTATGCTGCAGGGGTTAAGTTCCTCTGTGATGCTCCCAGTGTGACAGTAGGCTGACATCAGCTTCCCGAAACACGAGATAATGGTGATAGTTTTGGCCCATCACATCACTGTGGCTTTCTGATATGTGTGGGGATCCTAGTGTCAAAGCATTGATCTATATGTTATATAATTTTAAACTCAAGTTACACAACTATAGCTATTCAATATAGGTATCAATACTGAGAGTGAAACATCCAGACTCATCCTGCAAATGGATGTGCATATTGATTAGTATTTGAATATAATACTGACTGGATTAGCATGTGATTTGTTTAACTGTGTAACTGTTAGACAGCCAAGTGCGGCACTCTTTGTCTTGCATATTAACTTTTCTGCAAATGCAAATAAACCTGCATGAAAAAAACATTTGCTCCACCCCTAACCTTTTTATATTCACATCTCTTTTGTTCCTCATTGCCCCATGGTGTTGACTTAGCCAATTGATTATACATGATCTCCTCCCCTGCTATTACACTGTGTCTTGTGGTCCTTCACTAATTTCCACAACTGACAAAAGGTCATTGTCTCATCTGCAAACTGGTTTATTGTGAGCTTAAATGAAGAGTCATGGAAAAGTCTTCCCATGCTATTACAAACATGTTTTATGTTTGCTGACATTGTTGTCTTTCTGCCTTCATTTCAATGGACGCAGTGTCCCACCCCTGTGCTTTTGCTTTTTATTTAGCATGCTTTTCAGTGTATTATATTTGCTGCAGCTCTCATCAGCCATTCAAAATGTTTGCCAGCATTACTGCTTGGACTGTATGTATGTATGTATGTATGTATGTATGTATGTATGCATGCATGCATGTATTTATTTATTTATTTATTTAACGAACTTTATTTTTTTAAGTTTGTTTACTGGGGTAATACACTGATCACAACAAACCATTTGCAGGCACAGCCTAAGTGAAGAATAGACTTCTTTTAGGTAAGCGGGAAGAGACTGCCAGAGTCTGGGTGTGAGAATGGAAAAAGAAAGGTCAGTACAGTGCAGTTCTGTATGGAGGGTCTGATGTGAGGAAGACATTTGGGAGAAGTTGAAGGGGGTTGTTTTATTATGGAGCTTGGCAGTGAGGGGCAGGAAGGCACCTGTCTAAAGTGGCCTGAAATGAAGAGACTAGGATTACCTCAACTCTGTATTTGACTGGGGATCATTTATTTGTAAGAAATGCAAATTCAGAAGAAATGGTTCCTACTTCTCATTCTACAGTTAAGGTTTGATTACTGCTATACTTTGGATTTATTGCAAACTGCTCAGAATGTCTCTGTGCAGTCACTGTACTTTCTTAGCTTAACTTGCTCTCAGTTCACAGCAGATGTGCTTTTACTGATGCTGCCATTTTTTGTTGGTTTTTTTTTCATTCAGTATACATTGAAGTGTTACTTCTAGCACATGGAAGTAAGATTACTGAACTTATCTAGTGGGTCTGGGTTTGATTCCCTGAGTCTCCCTTTGTTTATTATATTATGTATGAGTGAGTTATTTGAATTGTTAGAGTTCAGTAGTTACCCGCGATGGTAAAAATATGTGGCAAGTCAGAATTACATATTATTTCTTTGTATTAGTTAACTGGGGTAGAGCACTGATCCAAATGGACCTTATTTTGGTAGCACTGTTTGTTTCAATTACTTGCTAAGAGTCATACATTAGGCAGAGGGTAAAGGAATCAAAACATGGACTACAGGAAGCAGCACATTAGCAGCTTGTAGCCTAAGTTATCTGTGCTAAAGAAGAAGAAGAAGCCTAAGTTATCTGTGCTAACTGCCAAACTACCTGTTTGACAAAGAAAATAGTCCAGTAGTACTGGACAAACTTAGCCCTCATTGTAAACAAGTGTCCTAATTAATGTCTACAGAAAAGTTACATCCCATAAGAATTAATATTTGCCCCGAATTAAACAATGCTCATGCATGTGTTAATTCAAAGAAATAACCCCTGTCATTTTAATCTCATCTAAATCACAGAGCTTGGTACATATTCTTCAAAAACTAAAAGACCTTCCTTTTTACATTATTAGTGAATACTCCATTTACACTTTGCCCCCAAGTTCTAAGTTGTCTATTTAGTGTCATCAGTATCTCCCCTACACACAGACCTCTCTTTCATTTTTCTTATACTCTTGTCAACATTTTTCAAGCTTCTTAACCCTTACTGTAAGGAACTACCCTGTTGTTCCTGTTTTCATACTGGTACTTCTTAAGTATTCTAAAACCTCAGATCAGTAGAGATGCTAAATTGTTTTCAGAATAATATCTAATGATATCTTGTTTCCGTCCATCTATACCATTTTCTTCTTACTCTTGACTAATAGCTGTGTCATCCTCATCCTGCTCAATAAACTTAGTTATTTATTTATTTATTGTTTATTGACATTTGTTGACCGGGAAAGTCCATTGGGCTTGGGATCCATTTTCATTGGAGGCCTGGGGAGAAAAGGTCTAAGTTACATGAAAATCATTAAATGAATTTGTAAGGAAACAATTACTTATAAAGCAAGTATAATAATACAGAAAACTAAACAGCACATACGTTGTAAAAAGGCACAATACAGTAACAATGGGAAGATTAGCATGTAGGAAAATTAAACACTTAGAAATATTTAACAATACAGCTCAAATTAAACAGAAGTATTTAACAATACAGCTCACTTTTTGGGGGGAGTAGGAAAAGTAAGTGTAGTGGGAAGGTAGAATTAGAGAGTTAAATTTAAAGGTAGAATAGATATAGTTAGAATCTTATAGCCAGGTGGTGGGAATATGTAGATTATAGGTGGTATGCATTTAATGGTAGTATTAAATGGAGAAAGTGACAGGAGAGAAAATGTGTTAAGATAGTTGTATAAATGTATGGACTAGGATACTAAAGATTAGAGATAACTCGTATGGTATAACAGTATGACATATACTAAAGTATATTTGCTATGTGAAACAGTTTTGCTAGATTAAGGAGGCTGTGAATATGTGTTGCATGTGCAGCTGGGGTTATCAGTGAGATGTTGTTTTAGTTTTCTTTTACAGGAGATTATGTTGTCTAATTCTGTAAATGATGATGGGAGGGCATTCCACATTTTAGTTATGGAATGGGAATAGAAGTAGCTACCTGTTCTTTTACTAGGCTTTGACATTTTAAGTAGGTGTTTGTTAGAATGTATATTGTTGGATGGGATGTAAAGTTCAATGATATTTTTCAGGGAATGGCAACACTCAGGTTTATAAATGAGTTTATGGGCAAAGGTAAGTTGTGTGTAATGTAGGTAATGTGCAAATACAGTTTAGTTCTCTAGTGACCTGGCAATCAATGGTAGGTGCGATTTGGTTGGGCTGATGCAAATTTTGCAATCTTATAACAGGACTGCAGTTTGTGTTGCAAAGAGTTGTGGAAATTGGTGAAGACAGGAGACCCATATATAGTAAGGATGGAAGAAGACTTTCTGAAAGTTTTATTTGGATGGATTTGTCTAAGTATTGTTTGTTTCTGTAAAGTTTGCCCAATTTGAAGTGTCTTGCATTATTAATATGAAAGTCAAAGCTAAGTTTGCTGTCAATAGTAATTCCAAGCAGTTTGGCCTGATTTACTAACTCTATTTGGGTTTTGTTTATGGAGAATATAGTAAAGTCTGTGGGAACAGGTTTTGATGCAAAGATGAGTAGTTTAGATTTATTAGGGTTAAGTAATAGCTGCGATTGGTTTAGCCAGAGTTCTATGGATGTAAAGGCTTTTTGTGTTAACTTTTGGAGGTCAGAAAGTTTTTGGAGGTACAGATTATGGTTGAATCATCTGCATATTGTATGGTAGTACAGTCAGCGGTAACTTTATGTAGGTCATTTATAAAAATGTTGAATAGTAGGGGGTCCTAAGATTGACCCCTGGGGCACTCCTATGTTATTTGGAAGAAAGCTAGAGAGGTCATTCTGCCATTCTATGGATTGCTATCTGTTTTCCAGTAACTAGTGAACCAGGTTAGGGTGGCATCAATGCATTGTAGTGATTGCAGTCACTGGATAAGTTTAATATGGGAGACTGAGTCAAATGCTTTTGAGAGATCCAGTAACAGGTTGGTTACTATATAGGGCGATATAGATGATATTTGTGAAGGAGACTAGGGCAGTAATGGTACTTCATCCCTTACTTGTTACGTTATGTGGCATTTTACTGTCTTTGTTGTATTATTTAATTATTTTCTCTTGTACATTATTGATGTATTTCTGCCTGCATATTATATATTTATTTATTATTTATTTCTCCATTTTGTTGATAAAGTTGGTCTCTCTAGACTAGCAGCCTCTTTTCAGGGGAGCCCCAAGATGGCATGTATACTACTAGGGGAAACTTGGTCAGGGAATCAGGAAACTTCCTCAACCCATTCCAGTAGGAGTTGTGGAATAATTTATATCCATCTAACTGAGTTACCACCAAGTCAAGCAGTTCAGACCTTGTTTTAATGTCTCATCCAAAGTATGACAGAATCACACCCCTAGTATCAGGTAATATACAAAGACAATTGAACATAAGGGTATTTCATACATGTGCAATGCTGCCTTGAGTAAACCCAGTCCCTGTAACACCCAAATGAGGCTTACACTCTACAGCTGTAGATCAGAATTATAATCACTGACTCCCTAGGATTTTATCCAACTCAGACTGACACCAACATCATCCAGAGCAGTCTTACCAATGGTAATTAATACCTGGTAAAAAATATTTTACATTTGCTTTCACACAATATTTTTTAGAAAGGGGGGTAAACGATAGCTGTCTAGCACCAATGCCCCCATTTCACAAGTTTATATAATGCTGCCACCAGTTGGGGAAAACTAACAAAACAAAGCAAGAAAACACCTTACTGTTTATTCTTAAAGTAGTCAACCTTTAAATTCTTAAAAGGTAGCAATTTGCTCTGAGTAGTCACCCTTCAAGGGTAGATGCCACACAGATAGATGCACAGGTGAAGTGCTTAAAACTTTAATCTAATAAACTGTCAGTCAAATACTTTTCTTTACATTAAATAAGTTAAAATACACACACACACACACACACATATATATATATATATATATATATATATATATATATATATATATATATATATATATATATATATATATATATATATATTATACGTATATATATGAATTATTTGCAAGTTGTTGAAAGGCAACTTGATGAACACAACCACCCATATTAACTTATACGGCTTCTCACAAACTATTAACTCCCCTACCAGAACTAATAAACCCAACAACAAAGAAAGTACCTTGGACTGGATACTTAATAATAATCCTCATCAAACTTACAAAGTAGGAACCCTCCCAGATGATCTAAATGACCACTCCCTAACCTATATTATCAGATATAAAACTAACCTACCTCACCCTAACACTGTCAGAACAGTACGCAACAAAAAGCAATTTAACCTTCAACTCTTCCAGACAGAACTTAATCAATGTAATTGGTCCCCACTAAAATCTCTCCCACTTGATGAAGCAGTAACCTATTTTAATGCCACATTCCTAGCCATCCTGAACCACCATGCCCCAGTACGCTCTGTTAGATGTAAAGCTAAACCAGCCCCCTGGCTTTCTAATGTTACTAGGCAAAAGATCCTTCTGAGAAACAAAGCCTGGACAAAATGGCATACTACTAAAAATCCAACAGATCACCAAACCTTTAGGCAACTTAGAAATCACACTAAAAAAGCCATCATGTTAGACAAAAATAACTTTTACCTCCAGGCACAGCAGACCTATCAAATGAAACCTCAAAAGTTCTGGAACACCATTAACAAACTTCTGTACCCAGGACAATCTATCACTCCCAACCCACTAGGCTCTGACCCAGAGAGTCCCATTCACACTGCCAATGCCTTTAATTCTTTCTTTACCAATGCCATCCAAACTCTTGCTAGCCAACTATCTCCAGATACCACAAATCTGCCTACTTCATCTTCAAACCCTCCCCCATCATTTCAGTTACAACCAGTGTCTACTTCCAGTATATGCTCCCTTCTCCAAAAACTAAAACCTACCACCCATTCTGCTAACCAACCCCCAGCTGAATACCTTCAAAAAGGAGCTAAAGCCATTGCCTACCCCATATCCATTCTGATCAATAGAACCATAAGTGAAGGAAATATCCCATCCATCTGGAAAATTTCTTACATTATTCCAGTACAGAAGGGTGGAAATTCTTATGACTTCTCTAATTTTCGTCCTATAGCTCTGCTATCTCCTCTAGCAAAAATTATGGAAAAGTGTATCCATAAGCAACTTCTTAACCACCTCCTTCAAAACAACTTACTTGCCAACTGTCAACATGGCTTCAGACCTTATCACAGTACCACCACTGCCCTATTATCATTCACAGATTGTATTAACCATAACCGTAACAAAACTGTTCTTTCCTCTGCAGTATTCCTTGATTTATCCAAAGCTTTTGACATGATTAATCACCAACTCCTTTTACATATAATAAAATCTCTATCACTTAATCCCTTATCCATAAATTGGTTCAAATCTTACCTAGAAAACAGACAGCAGGCAGTACTCTGGCACAACAACCTTTCTAATCTCCTTCCCATCTCCCTTGGTGTCCCTCAGGGCTCCATATTAGGTCCTCTCCTTTTTTCCATTTTTATTAATAACCTTCAGTCAGCAATTCCACACACTTCCTGCATTCAATATGCAGATGACTCTACAATTATCTACTCAGCCACTTCTCCAACCGAACTACAGACCCTTACCCAGAAAGCATTTAATACTGTTAAAGAATGGTTCACAAAATGTTGCCTCCTCCTAAACCCAAAAAAACTAAACTGCTACTCTTCTCACCAACCCATAAGTCCACCCCCATACATTTCACACTCACATCTAACAATGGTACTCTTATTTCTCCTGACCCTACTACCAAACTCCTAGGAATAACAATAGACAATAACCTCAACTTTGATAGTCATATTAACAGTACAATAAAAACAGTCAACAAGAAACTAGGATCCCTCTATAGAATCAAACCCTTTCTTACACCAGTAGCCAGGACTGCTATAGCCAGAACTCACCTAATCTCTACTTTACTCTATGCTTCACTCATTTATATGAATCTTTCTAAAAACAACCTCAACAAACTGGCAGTATCCTATAACAATATTGCCAGATTTGCTACTGACTCTCCTTTCAGAACTCATCACTGCCTTAATCTAAAGCAACTTGATTGGCTAGAGTTTCTACACCATCTCCAATTTCTACAGCTTACTATAGCCCACAAGACCCTGTATCAACCCACCAATTGTCCAATACTCTCAAGCCTCTTTACCCCTACAGTAATCCAAAAAAATTACGCTCATCAAACAAACTTCTGTTTAACACTTGCCGATCCAACAACTCAGCAGCTGTTCTCTAATACTGTTGGAAAGCTATGGAATTTACTACCCTCTGAACTCACAACTCTGTCTTCTCTTACACTTTTTAAAAAGAAACTCAAACTATACCTCAATACACACTGGTTATGGTCCTGACCTGTACTAATCCTGACTAACTTTCTTACTTCTCACCAATAACTAGCATACATCATAGTCTAACCTCTATAGTTTTCCTTTTACCATGAAACAGCTAATGAATGTCATAAATGTATGTATATAACATCCTGTCATTAATATTAATCCTTGCAGTTTACTGTCCTTGCTATGAACAGTCAGAGTATGGTAATTCGTATTTCTCTAACAATGTTCAACTATTTGCTATTTTTTTTTTGAAGGAAAAAAAAATGTATTTTTTAGTTCTAACTACAATTTTTATTTTGTATTTTGTATGTATCTTTACTGTTATTTCCTTCTTTATTGCATTTTGTAAGTGTCTTGGAGCTTTTCTCCCCGGGCCTCTACTGAAAATGGACATGTATCCAGTTAGACTAGCCCGGTCAACAAATGTAAAATAAAATAAATAAATAAATGAAGATGGAAGAGCCAGTACAGATGATCAAAAATTGGCTAATTGAACATGCCATCTTGTTTTCTGTTCAAGATCATGGTACAGCAGGGATCAGGACATTTGCCCTTTCCTAACTGTAGTCTTGGAGTTGGTATATATATAATTAGCAGTGGGTATGGAGGGAGAGCTGCAAAATCACTGTTTTTATTCCAGTGGGTAGCTGTTTGATCAAATGTGATAAATCAGTTGTCTTTCAATGTGTTGAACTTTTGATATATTGACATATAGATATATATAGGTATATATATATATAGATATAGATAGATAGAGATATAGATATGTGTGTGTGTGTGTGTGTGTGTGTGTGTGTGTGTGCGTGCGTGCGTGCGTGCGTGCATGCATGCATGCATGAGGAACAGAGGTTGTGCAACAAATTGAAAATAAAACATTTATACAAGCAAGTAGTGTTCAGAAAAAAGTCCATCATGCATCTGAAATAGCAACTATATTTCTGCATAAAGGGTGTACTGTACCATAATTTTCATTGGTTTTTAACTGCAAAATCAAATTTTCAGATTCCCTACAGGATGAATAGCACACACACTGATGAGTATCCACTAAAATATAGTCTAGCAGCTAAAGCATTACATCCTGTTACTTCTCAAAGTTTTAACTAAAGTTACCTGACAATTCTTTTGTTTTTAAGACCCAAATGGGATATTCTGTTACTTTGGCTTGAATTTTCAGTTACCTGTCCAAGGTGAGGAGGCAAATAGTATCAGTAAGCTATTGTCTAAGTAAGACATCCTCGTCATCTTCATTGTGTGACCTAGACAGTATCTTCAAGTACCAGAACACATATCTGCACAATCGGGAATCACTTTTCAAATGTAATACATTTGCAAACAGTTAAATGCAGAAATTTACCATCTTAGAGATTTTGTTACACATACTATATTTTACTGAAAAGACAGGTACAATGCATCTTTTTTTACTTTTTATAATTTAAATAGTTATTTACCTACATTTTTTTATTTGATACAACCCTAATACAGATATTTAACTTTCAGGCATTTTTGGGGAGAGCACCAACATTTTACCAGTTTATTACAGTTGTCTTGCACTGAAATTAATGCTTGCATATTATGCATTAAGTTCCTTACACTTCATGGATGGATACTACCCCATCAACTAGATGTTCTAGATATCACACAAACTTAATTATGCACGTGTCCCTAACTCTAAAATTCTTCCTCCTGTGTACAGTATTATGTGATGCACCAACTCCATTGGTCCAAAGGGATAAAGCCCCATGTACGACCCACACAATCCAAGTATATCTAGAAGCTTGGGTGCCCACTGGAGCTGGCAGAGGAAGAAGAGAATGATGAAGATGAAGGCAGTTCACTTCTTCTTGGTGAATAGAAAGTGTGGCTGAGAATGCGCTCAATGTTACAATCCATAGAGAAGACTGACGAGGGGGGCTGCACCTTCATAACAGAGCACATGGATGGATTAACATTAGTTATAAAGCCCACTGCATGTCATCCCTTTTGACAGAAGGCTAAAATAGATGGCTTCCTGAGTGATGCTTTCTACAATTGGCTCCCAATTACTGCTTTGATGGGGACCAGTAGATGATGGAGAACTTCATAACTGTCAGGCAGTGAATGAAAAAATGATTTTGAAATCCAATCATAAATGTGATAGCAGTGCAGGAACGTTAGTAGTAGTCTATGACTGAATAACATGCACACTTACTTTATTACACAGAACATACATTCCTAAGAAGGAGGTCATCCTGGTCTTGCTTTAGAACTAATAATTTTAAGCGACAGGTAAATGCCAGTATATATTTCCCAGACTCATGTAAAGAAGTAGCAAAATACGCCCTTTGTTATCTGGTGAACAACATCAAAAACAAGATCAGTTTGGGAGATAATATTTTATTTATTTTTATTTTATTTATTTTTTATTTTACATTTGTTTACCGGGATGGTCTGACTGGGACAGTGCCCATTTTCAGCGGAGGCCTGGGTAGAAAAGCTGGTGGAACATAATATTAGTTAGGAAATTAAGTAGGAAGAATCACTTAAGCAAAGTAGTGCATAGTTAGTAATGCTTCCGTGGTGAGAGTTGAATGCAGCTACTTATAGAGAATTAGTGTTGTTAGAAGGGATATATTAACAGAGTTAGTACGTACAGCCAAATTGTATAAGTAATACTTAGTTAATAATTAACCTGGAGTGTTACACATACAAAGCCAGGATTCAATTAAGTGTCTTTTGAGAGATATTTTGAAATGATTAAGATTGCTTATGGATCTAATACTATGTGGAAGGGTATTCCAATTTTTAGCACCAAAGTTAGAGTAAAGAGATTTGCCTGCTGTGTTGGATACTTTGGTTACTTGGAGTAAGTCTTTGTTAGACGATCGAAGAGTACGAATTTTACAGTAGGGTTGTAGAAGATTTTTTTAGGGAAGGTATGTTGTCAGGATTATGCATTATTTTGTGAGCCTTTATTAACTGGTTATAGTTCATAATGTGAGGTAGTTCCAACCAAGAAAGATTTTTAGGCATTGACAGTGATGGGTTGAATGTGTGGAATTTGTTGCAAATTTGGCAGTCTTATTGTAACATGATTCTAATTTACTTAGTTCTGATTTTTTTGAGGTTGGTAAGTATGAGGGGGTGCATATAAGAGTCAGGAGATAATGTGGGTTCTAGCTATGGCTATTCTTGTAGTGTCTGTTAAGAATGTTTTGTTTCTATACATTGTTCCCATTTTCTTGTGAACCTTTTTGATAATGTTAGAAATGTGTATGTCAAATTTTAGTTTATTGTCAATTATGACGCCTAATAGTTTTGTTTGGGAATCTGGGAAAATCCTGGTATTATTACTGACAGTGATGTAAAAGTTAGTTGGGAGGTTAATAGGTTTAGATGGATGAAAGATCATAAGTTTAGTTTTATTAGGATTGAAAATGAGTTGTGAGTTTGCTAGCCATGGTTGACTTTCAGAGAAGGCTTTTTGTGTGACTGTAAGTAGTTGAGTTATTGTTGATGCTGCACATACGAGGGTTGAATCATCTGCGTATTGTATAATAGATGCTTGAAAGGCGGCAGTATTAAGATAATTTATGAATATGCTGAAGAGGAGGGGCCCTAGGATTGAATCCTGAGGGACTCCAAGTGTAACAGGAAGGAGTGGGGATAGACCTTGATTCCATTTTACAGCTTGCTGGCGGCTAGATAGATAACTCTGAAACCAAATAACAGCATTAGAGTTGATATTAAGATTTTTCAGAGTGGACAGTAACTTAGGATGGGAAACTGTATCGAATGCTTTAGACATGTCCAAAAAGACTGAAGACACTATTTTTCCATGGTCTCTGAATTTATTTATAGTATTAGTGAAACTTAGAAGAGGTGTAGTAGTGCTATAATGTGGTCAGAATCCATGCTGTGATGATGACAGGAGATTATTGATTAGAAGGTGTTTAAGAAGTTGAAAGTAGATACATCTTTCCAGAATTTTAGAAAGTGGTGAAAGTATAGCAGTGGGCCGATAGTTTATTAGTTCTGTTGAATTACCTCTTCTGTGTAATGGTGTAATATATGCGATTTTCCAAATAACTGGGACATACTGTTCTGTTATAGAGCAATTTATAAGTGTTGACACAGGGAAGACAATAACATCTGCTGTTAATTTAGATATTCTGCTGGCAATTTATCTGCTGCCAGTGAAGTGGGTTTCAACTTCTTCATTAGTTTTGCAATAGTTTGTTTTGGGACTGTCTGAAATGAGAATGTATCTACAATATTGCTTGGACTATTGGGTGTTGGCATTGTGGGAGACTTGATATTCTTAGTCAGTGCTAAAACACTTTCAGTGAAGAATATGTTAAATTGTTCAGCAATATTGTTTGTGCTATCAGGTAAGTTGGGGGGAGGGGGGTTGTGGTTTGGCCAGGATGAAGTATGTTATTGATTGTGTTCCAGAGTTTTTATGGATTCATTCTGTATTTCCATTGTAAATTAGAATAGTAGTGCTATTTGCCTAGTTTAATTTGGTGTTTGGCACTGTTTCTAAGTTGCTGGTAAATTAAATGGTTTTGGAGGAATTTATTTTTAGCCCAAGTTTCCCATGCTCTGTCCCTTTATAGGAGGGTACGAGTCTCATGGGTTAACCATGGTGTGTAGTTGGCTTTGACACAAACTGTTCTTGGAAGTGCAAGTCTGTTTAGAATTATTGTATATAGTTAAATCAAATAGGATTTGGGAATATTGATATATCTTCACACTCCTGTACAAACAAATACCTCTCAGCAAATCCTTTCTGCACTTTCTTTTTGTGTTTGTAATCAGCTAGTATCCTATTCACTTGATATTTTTGTTACATCTGTACTGAATGTATTTGTTCTTAAGTAGGATTTTATGAAGATTTTTTCATGTATCTGTTTTTAACCTATTTGTATTGTGTGAATTATGGTTTTGTTTTTGTATTTGTGTTTTTTAAAAAAAATGCTAATAAACATCAGATTACAAAAAAAAAAGTCTGTTTAGAATAGTAAGGAAGGTGTCACTGAAATGTTGCACAGCAGCATGTAAGGGCAGTTGCTTAAGAGGAGTCCAGTCTATTTTTTTCAAGAATATTAAGTGGAATCTGTTAAGTTAAGATTTTTCTTACTACAAATTTGGCAGAAATTGATTAGTTTAGTAGGGTTACTGTGATTTCTCAGTAAGTAGGTTTCAAAGTGGTCACTTAAGTGATCTGGGAGGCACCCTGCTATTTGGTAATACTGAGGTTTATTAGTTAAGAACCTGTCCAAAATACCTGTGTATCTGTTTTCTTGTTAATTCTAGTTAATATGAGATGTTGATCTAGTGATATGATTCAGAAGTCTTCTCAACTGTTTGGCCTAGCAGAATTCATTGTTCTGACTTCTAGAACTGGCAATGCTACTGGCAGGTTGAGTATTCCAGAGTGGGTCATTACATCTGCTCTTGATAATATTTCAGTATCTGGGGTTATAACAGAAAATATTAACCACCATTTCCTACCTTCACTATGTCCAGAGCAAGATGCAGAAGACATCTAGATTTTCCACTCCAGAAATAAAGGGAATGTCAGTACTTTTTCATTTCAGATGGCTATATAGCATTTTAACTGGAGTGTATTACTTCAGCTGGAGGACCTTGATCAAGCAGATAAATACTTCAGTCATGCATTTTTATCTGTATTGAATGACATAACATATGTTTATTACAATATCTCATCTGGATCTTACCTGTTGTAGTGAGTGCCCAATGAAAGTCCAAGAACTGTAGCTGCAATTCTTGGAAAACCAAAAATAGAGGCGTTATTGCATGTAATATCTATTAACTCCAAATTTTGCAGTACCTTGAAGTAGTGCCCCTACTCTGAGATACAATGATCTTAGTGTTAGTATATATATATATATATATATATATATATATATATATATATATATATATATATATATATATATATATATATATATGAATAACACTGGAACAGCACTTTTAATAGGATCCTGAAGCAAGACACCATAAAACAAGAAAAGACTGTCCTTAGAAAATGTATTATAAAACTAGAATACCATATCGAAAGTTAAATAGAAAAGAGCTCAGAACGTATCCCATATTCATGCCACAACTTGCTAAAGACTACTCCAGATTGCTTATTTGAACTTCCTTTTCCATGTCTTTCATTTAGTTGTAAATCCATTTAGATATATAAGGAATGACATGCATTCATGGCTGGAATATTAAAAATCTGACATGTAGGGACAGAGTCAAATGCCTTTGACTAAACCAACTAAATTGTCATATTAGAAATACTGTTTTCTACTGTATGACTAATAGGGTTATAACAATCAATAAGACTTGACTAGCATAAACTAGTTTGTAAAAAGCCATGATGATGCAATTTAAGCCAGACCTATCAATCTTTAATTAGAAACTGATTTAATGTTTGCATCTTTATATATGAGGAACAAAAGGATGTCTTCCAGTCTTCAAACAGATATCTCCAGTTTTAATATCAACAAGTCCCTTATTTTATGAACTAATGTACCTGACCTAAGGTTTTTGACCCATAGTGAAAGAAGTTTTGACATTGTACAAAGTCTTCCTCCCCATATCTTGTTTTGTAATAGGAAGGAAACAGACAATTTAAATGTAATACTTTTTGTAACAGGCTAAGTACTTGGTTTGTAAGGTAAATATTCAGTAATCCAGTCACTAGTTTTGCTTCACAGGTTCATAGATTCAAGGCAATTACTAGGCTAGCTGCCCTTGTAAGCCATTTTAAGCCTAGCAAATTCTCATTTAAAGGTATCTGTGAGGTAAACACCTTATCCATTATTCCAACCAGTGCCATAACCTCACTACTGACTCCCTTACCTTTTTCTCTGTCTGTCCTATGCCTTCTGGAATGTTTTTGTGGAGTTTCAATACTCCTTTCATGCCAGTAGCAGCATTGACTACCCAGTGCTTCTGGATAAATGATGTACTGTGCCATAATTGTTTCTGTTTTTTTAAGTCCAAAATATACCTAAATTCAGGAATGGACAGTTATTGTATTACTAGTATATTAGACTGGTTTAACTGATGGAAGTGTTACCTTAAGGACAGGAGATCCTTCCTATTATCTTGTTCCTTGAAAAGTTCATATTCATAGTTAGACCTGTCATATCCTATTGCATATTTTAATTTATGATAAGATGTTTGCCAGCTGAATATGTTAGATGCCTGTAGATGTGATATTTGCAGTACATTTTCCTTAGCATCTCCTGCAGCCTTTATTTCACAGTGTGATTTGTTTTAACCTAATGATATTATCATATTTCTGATTAGTGCGTTTTCTCAAAGGCTATAGACACCTTGACTTCAGTAATGACCAGCATATGTTCATTATTAATTTCTGAAAGTGTATTATAGCAATCAGTGTTGTCCAAATCATGTTTGCTATTATTAAAGACATACTTTTTATACTTGCACCTCCGAAAGTCAGGAATCCAAAAAAACTTTTTTTATTGTACAAAAATAATGTTGAAGATTTGGCACTAGGTAGAATTTATTACTTTTGTACAATAAAAAAAAGTTTTTTTGGATTCCTGGCTTTTGGAACTGTGGTTTGCTGTTATTTCCTTATATCATGGTTTATTTATACTTTTTATAGTTGTTCAATGCTGTTGTTACACAATCCACTTCAAACTAATAAATGCTGAAGGAAATAGCACGCTGGTCAGTTTTCCAGTGGTTCAAAGACCTCAGTATTATGAACTTAATTTTTTTGATACATAATACTAGATCATGTACCTTCTTACCCTTGTCAGAAAATAAAATAGTAGTCCATGTGTAATGAAATTATGTCCAAACATTCTACAATATATTTAGAGTAAAAATCAACTGATAAGTGTACATTGAACTCAAAAAACAGTAACGTAAACAAAATCAGTGTATGGGAGAAGAAGCAGTGAGGTAGGCAGTCAAACAAAAAGTTGTAGGCAACTCACAGTGAATCTTAGATTTGAAACTCCGTCCAAAAAAGTCCCCTATGCATATTTCAGAAGATAAAGTCCAACTGCTCCTGCAAGTTGCTCTCTGAACTTAAAAGAGACCCAAATTCTCTATTTCTTGTTTGGCTTAGATTTTAATAGTGTGTTTCCTTTTACCATAGTCTGTTAATTTTAAGGGGGAGCTGAAGTCCAAAAAATATAAATCTTAGGAAGAAAAAAATTAAGTGTGACCAAGAAGCAATTTTAGTGTCCAAGGCTTTCTGCAGCTCCACTAAAAAGGCAACTCCAGATTCTTATACAGGTTTTAACTTTCCATGTATTTTTACATAAAAAAAAGATTTACTGGCAACAGCATTTTTGGTATCTATATTGGTCTTGGTGAATGGATTGTAATATATTTCTAGCAGCTGGTTTACCAAGTTTTCTAATTTACATATTAATTGAATGCAGACATTTAATTAATTAGAAATGCTATGGCTTTTCTTTTTCTCTGATAAATTGTAACTGAAACTGTAAGTCAATACCATAAACGGAACGTGAGGGCTTGTAAAATTTCCAATTACCAAATCTCCGTAATGACACTGAAAAGGTAGAAGCAGCAAGTCAAAAGTCCATAGTAGTACAAACTGCAAAGCAAATTTCACTTCATAAATCCAACGCAATACCAACGATTGTAACAGGAACGTTCTTTATTCACATAACACAAACTCAGTAAGCACTTTCACCATACACGGCTTCTTCAGACTGTAACAAACATTCCAAAACACAGTCTTTATATACCTTAACACACAGGTCTAAACAATCAATCAATCAGCCTGTAATATAATTATTTAAAGGAACCATGAGCGTGTAAACCCTTTCTAACATTCTTGTTTAATTAAAAGGTAGTTCTAGATCAAATCTCAATGATAAAGTTAGCATTCATCCCATATTGAAAAGTAGAAGATTAAGTAGGTTCTTGCATTAATTTATGCACCTACTTTTGTGGGTTTTATTTAAATATAAAAAGTTTTTTCAGACAAATTGTTCAACATAAATTGCTCAACATTTTTATTCGTATGTATATATATATTATATATATTTTTATATGTAATGCATATATTTTAAAGTATTATTTATATAGTATTATTATGTAGTGGTTCGTCATTGATATATATATTTTCATATGTAATGCATATATTTTAAAGTATTATTTATATAGTATTACTATGTAGTGGTTCGTCTTTGATCTAGAACTACCTTTTAATTAAACAAGAATGTTAGAAAGGGTTTACACGCTCATGGTTCCTTTAAATAATTATATTACAGGCTGATTGATTGATTGTTTAGACCTGTGTGTTAAGGTATATAAAGACTGTGTTTTGGAATGTTTGTTACAGTCTGAAGAAGCCGTGTATGGTGAAAGCGCTTACTGAGTTTGTGTTATGTGAATAAAGAACGTTCCTGTTACAATCGTTGGTATTGCGTTGGATTTATGAAGTGAAATTTGCTTTGCAGTTTGTACTACTATGGACTTTTGACTTGCTGCTTCTACCTTTTCAGTGTCATTACGGAGATTTGGTAATTGGAAATTTTACAAGCCCTCACGTTCCGTTTATGGTATTGACTTTCATTTTATTCATTTTTGCTGGAACGTGTTGCCTTAGCGTATACTTATTTATTTTCATCATGTAACTGAAACTGTGTTTTTTGCTCCTTCTGTAATGATGGGCCTTTACATTTATATATGTATTCTTGTCATAGTCAGTGCATTATATTAAACTGTGACAAAGGATGGTATAATGTTGTTTTACGTGTTTGCAATCCATACCTTATACTTAGGCTCTTTTTGCACATTCATGACCTTTAAGATCCCCATTTATTTATAAACTTAAAAAAAGAACACTGTTTTATTGCAATGAGAATTTTATCATAATGTGCCTCAAATTACTCTCATTTCTTGTTCTTAAAAAGTATATACTGTTATTACTTATGGACAACCTTAGATGTCGTCTGACTACTCATTGATATCTTTAGATGTTGCCTGTTTGTGTACAAGAAAAAAAACTGTGTGTGTGCGTGTTCTCCGAATGTGTGTTTATGTAGATTTTTATACACATGCAAATATGCAAATGCAAAATGGACATATACATATGCATGTATTTATTTATTTATTAACACATTCATACACAGTAACATTTCTATATTTCTATTTGCCAAGTGTTGAAAGATAGAAGCAATATGGTTGAAAGATGAATTGACCAAAATGTCAAGTAAGCAATAATGCCTGACAAGGTGTGTGTTATTTTGTAAATAACACCCGCCCAGAGTTGTTCTGAGGCCCAATGTCACAAATGGTTGAAAGAAATATAAAAAATGTTTTATGCAGAGGGGTAAGCACCTCTGCAACCCTTCATCCTTGCTTATCATACATCAGTGGGGAAAGGGCAAAAATCCCACTGCCTGTCAATCCCCTAAAGCAATTGCTGAATATTTTAATAAGCAGACATTTCAATAAAACAAGCTGGTTGAAAAACATTTAATGTAACAAATATTTGATAAAATGCACTGTACGTGTGTGTGTGTGTGTGTGTGTGTGTGTGTGTGTGTGTGTGTGTGTGTGTGTGTGTGTGTGTGTGTGTGTGTGTGTGTGTGTGTGTGTGTGTGTGTGTGTGTGTGTGGGTTCCTATGAGTACAACAAAAACGCATTATGTCGAATGCGTTTTCATCGATACATGTAGAGCGAACAGGCAAAATAGTGAAGCGGCTGTTCAGCAAAATTTTTCCCTGGGAAAAAAGTCGATTGACCGCTTTGTTGTTTTGCCGTGTTCTGAAGTGTAGTGTGCTCCCTTGTCCAGTATAGCTCCCGAGCGTGATTGTGCAACAGTTACTGACCTTAGGGTTAGGGTGCAGGTTAAGGTAAGTGCATATGTATGAAAGTGTTTACTGTTTTATATTTTATGTTAAGTGTATGGTTGAGTTACGTGTGTATGTGTTTTCAGTTGTTTACTTTTGTTTTTGGGGGGATAGACTTAAGGTAAGTGTGTATGTGTTTGGAGCTGTTTATGTAAATGTGCGATAGTTACTGACCTTAGGGTTAGGGTGTGGGTTAAGGTAAGTGCATATGGTTTAAAATGTTTACTGTTTTTTTTATCGTTAAATGTATGTTTGGGTTATGTGCATATGTGTATTTAGTTGTTTACTGGTTTTTGGGGGGGTATAATTAGGATTGGGTATGTGTGTATGTGTTTGGAAGTGTGTAATGTGTTTATTTTTGCATAGGTTGGAACAGCAATTTCTTTCCCTAGGAAAGAAATCGCTGTTCTTCAGATTCGACATTTTCAGCTTTCGCTGAAAATGTGTCGGTGTAACATCGTTCGCTGTTTTAAGCGTTCGATGTTGCAATATAGACCCATATGTGTGTGTGTGTGTGTGTGTGTGTGTGTGTGTGTGTGTGTGTGTGTGTAAATTGACACTCATGTCATAGTGTCTGATTTCCTGTAGATACTACAGTTCTTTCCTTCATGTTAATCAGTTTGTCTCTTCCTACACCAGTTCATTTTCTGTTTGTGAGGTGTACACTTTCATTCATAACCAGGAGTTTTATTGTTTTTAATGTCTTTTACTGTTCTTGATCAGGGAAGGTACTTGACATTTGACATTTTATTGTTTTTGTTTTTTTACTATAAAGTCCACTTAATTTGTGTCACAACCCTAATTTCTGATTTATTTTGTTGTTTTTTATTATAACTAAATATTATTATTATTACATTTTATCCAGATTTAGTAATTTTTTGAGTTGGGTTGCATGTTTATAGAGTTTGCTGTTGCTTTTTATTGATTTACTTTTTTGTTTTTGTAGTATTTATGTGCTGATAGTTTTCCTGTGCTAAAAGACTTTTTTAGATAGTATGACTTTATCAGATTTTGAAGTTGATAAGGGAGATAGGATCTGTGACTAAATGTCAGGTCTAGATGACCTGCTTGCTAATGTCACACAGAACATGTGCTCACATTGGGGAGGGTAGATGGCAACAAGTTATGGATAGGACTGACCATTAATAATATTTCAAATATATGTAATGATATATAGATATACACCCACACGTGTATATATTACTCAAATATATACATATAAATGTATGTCTATATATCAAAAAGTTACAATATTAAATGGCAAATTACTGATAACAGCTGGTCAGTGACCAGCCAATCAAAAATATGAAACAGAAAGTTCAACTATTTTATTTTATTTATTTATTTATTTATTTTTGCAGGGGAGCATGCCTACCTGCAAGTTATATACGCCAACTGCAAGACTGCAATGCAGTGAGGAAAGGGCATTTTATCCGATCCCCACTGTACTGCAATCGTAGTCCATGACAAGTATGATTGACAAGTATGAACAGCAATGAGCTCAGAGCTGAGCCCTGATACACACCCACTCCCACTGGTAACCCTTCAGTGAGTCTGAACATTGTTTGTACTTTTGTCATTAGGTCATTGCACAAAGTCTAGAGTAATTCTACCAATGTTTCCAGAACTTTGAACCATTACAGGACAGCTCAAATCAGCTTTTTTGAGACCTTCTCATTTGCTTTCTCTTAGTTGAGGATTGCCTAACTAGACACTTTACTCATCTCTAGCTTCTTCTCAAATATGTCTTTCACTGAAAACATTGAGTCAATTGTGCTGCATCCTGTTCTGAAAATAAACTGCTCATTTCCCATCTTACTTTCTACTACTCTGAGTATTAGCTCATTAAACATCCCTTCGCAGCACTTCCATGGCACGTGAGAGGAGTTTGATACCTGTGTGCTACTCACAATTGTGACTATCCCCTTTTGCTCTACACTGACACTAAGATGCTTTTTCTCCAGTGATCTAGGATACATCTTTCTCTCATACTGTTATGAGTACCCCCAGGAATCATTTCTCCACTAATTCACCCAAGTTATTGATTATATCTGTCCCATAACCTCATCTGAACCTACTGCTTTGCCTGATTTAATTTTCCTTAGAGCTGTTATTACTTCTAGGATGGGCTCTTCCTCCTCTTTTATCATGGACTGCATATAGGGGAGTACAACTTCTGTTGTGTTTTCTTCCTTCAGCAGCTGCTGGAAATGCCCCTTACATCTGCTGCCTTTCTACTGCTGTGAAAGGATGAGCAGGTTGTTACTGGCTTTCCTTATAACTGGCATCTGTTGACAATCTTCATTATCTTTCAATGCTTGCCTTGTATCACTTTCCAGAAGCTGATAGAGTGTTTCTGACACCTTATTCATTGCTACCATGACTGTTCATATATACACATATACAAAGACACACACACACACACACACACACACACACACACACACACACACACACACACACACACACACACACACACACACACACACACACACACACACGTGTGTGTGTGTGTGTGTGTGTGTGTGTGTGTATATATATATATATATATATATATATATATATATATATATATATATATATATATATATGTATATATATATATATATGTATATGAATTTTTTTTTCATTTGGGGTGCCTTCTGTTTGGAGTTTGCAAGTCCTCTCCATGATCATGTGGGTTTCCTCTGGGTATTTTGGTTTCCTTCTACATTCCAAAGGCATGCAGTAGATGGATGGATGCACTAAACTGGCCATAGGTGTGAGTGTGCATGGATGTGCATGGCATGGAAGAACTACTGAGGCAGGGTTAGCCACCCTGCAGTGTGAACACTGACCCAAGATAGTTGTCGTGACAATGTGACCCCATGTGCAAAAATGGGTTGTGGATGGATGGATGGATATGCAGGTTTAAGAAGAAGGATGAAATAAATGTAAACACAAGAAATTGGTTATGAATAAGACAGGGGGCACCAGTTTTGAGCATAGTAAGACAATAATGAATATACACAGTGATAGGTCCAACTGACTCTGAAACAGACAGAGAGAGTTAAATATCAAAAATGGTCAGATGGTACCCTTGGATTCAGACTGTTTTTGAAGGTTTCCACATCATGGTAAGCCTTTCTGATTTATACACTGCTCTTCCGCTATGTTTTTTACTTTGCAGTGACTTTAGTGTGGAAAGTTGTCTCAATAGGGAAGCTGCATGTTAATGCATCAGTCCAGGAGAGGAAGTTTTGTTAATTAATTAACCAGGTTCTCTTTCCTAATAATATTTGCAGTTTCTAATTAACTCAGCTCCATGATTCTATGAGGAAAAAGTGATCACTGTCTTTTGATGGCATTCAGACAGTCACTCTTATGGGAGTATTAACAGTACAGGTAAGTACAGCAGAGGCCTGGGTTTGTGTGTCTGTGTTTGCTTATGTGTGTGGACATGTGGGTATGTTTATCTGTAAGGGCATGAATGCAGCTGAATGAATGTGTATGTGTGTATGTGTGCAAGCGTCTGCCTGGGTGGTGACACTATAGCAGGTATGTAAGGGATGCTGATTCTGTATGTGTGTGCGTGTGTGTGTGTGTGTGTGTGTGTGTGTGTGTGTGTGTGTGTGTGTGTGTGTGTGTGTGTGTGTGTGTGTGTGTGTGTGTGAAGATGACTGTTTCTGTGAGTGGAAGTATTTGAGGTCTTGCTTTTAGATTTCTGAATGTATGCATGTATGCATGTGTGTCTTTGTCTGTCTATGTGTATGCTTGTGGATGGGTGCTTTTGGTAACATGATACATGGGCTGCTCATGAGATCACTAATGTAGTCAGGTCTGACAGTGCAGTGTTCACTTTCCAGACATAGTAATGAGCCATTATTTAAGTGTTCCTCTCTGTGGCTTTACCATGCCTCTGAATTGGGGAGTCTCTCTCTCTCTCTCTCTCTCTACTATGCTAATATACCAACCAGTATTAGCTAGCTAGGATGGGAAGAGATAATCTCTATGAATCAAACCCTTAGTTAAAAAACTCTATAAAATTCAGCTTGCCTGGACACACAGAAGCAATCCTACAGATATACGTTATACTGAATTATACAATAAACCAGCATTAACATTCAGAGGTGTTAATGGTTCACCAGTACATGTTCACTTCAAGTTTAGTGTTACCTACCGGAGCAAGTCTTACTGCAGAATCAAATAAATGTTAAGGGAAATTGCTGCGACTATAGTACAAAGAAAATTCTAAGGTTCCTGTTTTCTTAACCCTACTAAGTGAATAAACTAAAGATAGCAGCATTGTTATTACAAAACAAAAATCCACCCTCCAACAGATAGTAATAGTCCTCATGACATCTATACGTATTAAATAAAAAAAGTCATAAAATACTTCACACTGTATTATGCGTGAATGGGCATTCCTTCGTTGAAGGTTGTGCATTAACTCTACTGCCAATCATTAGCAGACCGGAGTTCTGCTGTGGCGACCTAACCGGAAAAGCCGAAAGACACAAACAAAAACACTGTATTAAAATAGGCTACAGGTTTACTAACTTAGTAAAGGCTGCATCCACAGACAATTCTATCTCACTAAGAAAATCAAAATGGCAGCAATGTACTACAAATGATCTACCAAACAAATGTCCTTACATACATGAGCATGCAAATGTGCAGTACATAATTAGGATGCCACCAGTCATTTTAGTTATCATGAAGAGACAGAAAATAACATTTCCTAAATGGCATAGTAATGTGTAATTGCAATATATAATTTGACCTGCTGTGACCAAACCACACCAACTATGCATAAACCAAGCATCACACATATAAAGATGTTATACATTACATAAAATTATACGACCCCACATTAATATTCAAAAACAAGCATTGTAAATCAGAGTTATAGTAATGGAAAAAGGTCCGGTCGCCCGGACTTTTTCAATTACTATAACTCTTTTTTTTTTACAGCAACGGAGAGCGCAAGATCTCCATTGCTTCACACTGTCTTGCCATGTTAAAGGAGTTTAACATAGCGAGACAGCTTTAAAAAAAGCAACAGAAATTATCCGTTGCTTTTTTTAAAGCTGTCTCGCTATGTTAAACGAGTTTAACATAGCGAGACAGTTTGTAAAAAGCAATGGAGATCTTGCTTTCTCCGTTGCTTTTTTCAAAACTGTCTCGCTATGTTAAATTGGTTTAACATAGCGAGACAGCTTTAAAAAAAGCAATGGAGATTCTCCGTTGTTTTTAAAGCTGTCTCGCTATGTTAAACTCCTTTAACATAGCGAGACAGTTTGTAAAAAGCAACGGAGATCTTGCTTTCTCCGTTGCTTTTGCCCACAGCTCTGTTGTACTGCGTAGGCATACACATGCGCAGTACATCAGAACTGCCGCAGAATACCAGACAGCTGCAGAAGGGCAGCAAGGAGGCATTATACAATGCCATTATTTAAGAAAAGTAATTATTTTTTTCTTAAATAATGCCATTGTATAATAGCAATAACCCACTTCTGGGTGTGGGTAATGCTGGATTTACCCATGGTTGGCTTTGTTTGGCCACTCGGGCTTCGCCCTAGTGACCAAACCACACCAACCGTGGGTAAATCCAGCATTATCCACACCCAGGTGTAGGTTATTGCTATAATAATGCCTAAGTCCACAAGCTATGCCTCAGAATTTTTTCAAATTCTATACACCAAGTTACTCTTTTAAATATGAGGATAAACTTTGCTGTACCTCCCACAGGGAGGGCTACACTCCACCACTTACGTATTCCAGTTTCAAAACTGTAGAGCCTTGGAGAAATTGATAATGGTAAATATTTGTAATTTCAGAAAACTTAATATAATGGTAAATATCTGTAATTTCAGAAAATTTAATACAATGGTAAATATCTGTAATTTTAGAAAACTTAATACAATGGTAAATATTTGTAATTTCAGAAAACTTAGTACTGCACTCATACTTCTCAGCTGTCCCACATTTATAGGGACATCCCAAATTGTTGGCTGAAATTTTTGCTCAGTCATTTGTAAAATTGTGTGTGTGTGTGTGTGTGTGTGTGTGTGTGTGTGTGTGTGTGTGTGTGTGTGTGTGCGTGCGTGTGCGTGTGCGTGTGTGTGTGTGTGTGTGTGTGTGTGTGTGTGTGTGTGTGTGTGTGTGAAGATGACTGTTTCTGTGAGTGGAAGTATTTGAGGTCTTGCTTTTAGATTTCTGAATGTATGCGTGTATGCATGTGTGTCTTTGTCTGTGTATGTGTATGCTTGTGGATGGGTGCCTTTGGTAACATGATACATGGGCTGCTCATGAGATCACTAATGTAGTCAGGTCTGACAGTGCAGTGTTCACTTTCCAGACATAGTAATGAGCCATTATTTAAGTGTTCCTCTCTGTGGCTTTACCATGCCTCTGAATTGGGGAGTCTCTCTCTCTCTCTACTATGCTAATATACCAACCAGTATTAGCTAGCTAGGCTGGGAAGAGATAATCTCTATGACTCAAACTCTTAGTTAAAAAACTCTATAAAATTCAGCTTGCCTGGACACACAGAAGCAATCCTACAGATATACGTTATACTGAATTATACAATAAACCAGCATTAACATTCAGAGGTGTTAATGGTTCACCAGTACATGTTCACTTCAAGTTTAGTGTTACCTACCGGAGCAAGTCTTACTGCAGAATCAAATAAATGTTAAGGGAAATTGCTGCGACTATAGTACAAAGAAAATTCTAAGGTTCCTGTTTTCTTAACCCTACTAAGTGAATAAACTAAAGATAGCAGCATTGTTATTACAAAACAAAAATCCACCCTCCAACAGATAGTAATAGTCCTCATGACATCTATACGTATTAAATAAAAAAAGTCATAAAATACTTCACACTGTATTATGCGTGAATGGGCATTCCTTCGTTGAAGGTTGTGCATTAACTCTACTGCCAATCATTAGCAGACCGGAGTTCTGCTGTGGCGACCCCTAACCGGGAAAAGCCGAAAGACACAAACAAAAACACTGTATTAAAATAGGCTACAGGTTTACTAACTTAGTAAAGGCTGCATCCACAGACAATTCTATCTCACTAAGAAAATCAAAATGGCAGCAATGTACTACAAATGATCTACCAAACAAATGTCCTTACATACATGAGCATGCAAATGTGCAGTACATAATTAGGATGCCACCAGTCATTTTAGTTATCATGAAGAGACAGAAAATAACATTTCTTAAATGGCATAGTAATGTGTAATTGCAATATATAATTTGACCTGCTGTGACCAAACCACACCAACTATGCATAAACCAAGCATCACACATATAAAGATGTTATACATTACATAAAATTATACGACCCCACATTAATATTCAAAAACAAGCATTGTAAATCAGAGTTATAGTAATGGAAAAAGGTCCGGTCGCCGGACTTTTCAATTACTATAACTCTTTACAGCAACGGAGGCGCAAGATCTCCATTGCTTCACACTGTCTTGCCATGTTAAAGGAGTTTAACATAGCGAGACAGCTTTAAAAAAAGCAACAGAAATTCTCCGTTGCTTTTTTTAAGCTGTCTCGCTTTGTTAAACGAGTTTAACATAGCGAACAGTTTGTAAAAGCAATGGAGATCTTGCTTTCTCCGTTTAAACTGTCTCGCTATGTTAAATGGGTTTAACATAGCGAGACAGCTTTAAAAGCAACGGAGATTCTCCGTTGTTTTAAAGCTGTCTCGCTATGTTAAACTCCTTTAACATAGCGAGACAGTTGTAAAAGCAACGGAGATCTTTCTTTCTCCGTTGCTTTTGCCCACAGCTCTGTTGTACTGCGTAGGCATACACATGCGCAGTACATCAGAACTGCCGCAGAATACCAGACAGCTGCAGAAGGGCAGCAAGGAGGCGATTATACAATGCCATTATTTAAGAAAAGTAATTATTTTTTTCTTAAATAATGCCATTGTATAATAGCAATAACCCACTTCTGGGTGTGGGTAATGCTGGATTTACCCATGGTTGGCTTTGTTTGGCCACTCGGGCTTCGCCCTAGTGACCAAACCACACCAACCGTGGGTAAATCCAGCATTATCCACACCCAGGTGTAGGTTATTGCTATAATAATGCCTAAGTCCACAAGCTATGCCTCAGAATTTTTCAAATTCTATACACCAAGTTACTCTTTTAAATATGAGGATAAACTTTGCTGTACCTCCCACAGGGAGGGCTACACTCCACCACTTACGTATTCCAGTTTCAAAACTGTAGAGCCTTGGAGAAATTGATAATGGTAAATATTTGTAATTTCAGAAAACTTAATATAATGGTAAATATCTGTAATTTCAGAAAATTTAATACAATGGTAAATATCTGTAATTTTAGAAAACTTAATACAATGGTAAATATTTGTAATTTCAGAAAACTTAGTACTGCACTCATACTTCTCAGCTGTCCCACATTTATAGGGACATCCCAAATTGTTGGCTGAAATTTTTGCTCAGTCATTTGTAAAATTGTGTGTGTGTGTGTGTGTGTGTGTGTGTGTGTGTGTGTGTGTGTGTGTGTGTGTGTGTGTGTGTGTGTGTGTGTGTGCGTGTGTGTGTGTGTGTGTGTGTGAGTGTGTGTGTGTGTGTGTGTGTGTGTGTGTGTGTGTGTGTGTGTGTATGAATCTATATCTGTCTATATATCTATCCATCTATCTGTCTATCTATCTATCTATCTATCTATCTATCTATCTATCTATCTGTCTATTTCTTTTGGGGATGGACTATTTAAAATATGGCCTTACTTTCTTCTAATTATTTTTTTTGCTTTGTCCCTAATTTTAAAGCTGAAATGATGAGAGTTATGACTGCACTTATACTTTAGGTCAAGCAGCTTTGGCAGTAGAATAAATCTAATTAGGAAAAGTGCTGGTGGTGGGATTCAAAGCCTCTTACATAGGGAATGCAGAAACCTTCCCCATGAAAAACAGGTATAATCACTAATTGTTGAGGAAAATATCAGTGTGCATTTATGGCCTAGTTTCTCAAATTAAACGTAGTATTTTTTTTTTGTTCATATACAAAGTAATGCTATCTTTGATGACGTGACAGTCTGTCTATGCTGGTTTGAGATATTTATTTTATAATACCTGCAATTAGACAACATTTATATTATTGTGTGTTTATTGTGCATCAGATCTGTATTACAGAGTGCTGTCTAACATAAAAGAGACATTGGCTATTTTGTAAACTTGTGCTCTATACATTAGTTCAAAAAAGAGTGCCAAAAAATATGTTTCTGAACACTGTATTAATATACTAGAAACTACAGATGTATCAAGTAAACACTATGAAACAATATGTTCTTATGTACTACATTTTCTGTTTCAATATTCTAGTATCTGAGTATCACAACAGGCAGTATGAGATCATATTCTCTTTTAGAAAATGGGTGACCTATACATTGTCACTCTGACTGGATAACCAACATTCTCCACCAGGGTGTCAATGTAAAGGTAATGCCCATTGAAAATGAATCTGCCCTTAGACTGTAACAGAGATAATATCCACCATCATTTTTACTTGCTAAGCAGCCCTTTTACTGTTTAGCAAGTGTAAAATAAAAAAAAAAATGGAAAAAAAAATAGAAAAGGGCATGTGTGTGTGTTTATATCTGTGCATTTGAGTGCATGCATAAATGAAAGTAAGAGTGAGAGCAATTGAGGCATTATTGTACACTCAGTAAACAGTGCTTTTGCTGTTTAGTGAGTGTAAAATTAAAACGGAAAAAAAAAGAATGCAGTTGTTTGAAATAAGTGATAACTTTGAAGATACAGTACACAGACGTAAAACACTGCAACAATACAAATGTGTATTGAAGCAGAAATAAAACACACATTAACACTACCATATAAACGCAAATAAATAAAGACAGGAAGGTATGCCATCAACTAAGAAAAAAATGACCAAGGCATTAATTCTGACATAAATGTGCTTTTCAGTTCTTGGGAGTTTCTACCAAAATGACTACCATTGTGAATATTTATGTCGCCAGCTAAACCAACTGAAGAAAATTTATAGGAAAAGCAGGAAATGTTACTGCTTACATATATGTGTCTGTCATTTCTTTGAGTTGCCACCTAAGAGTTACCTGGATGACAGCATACATGTTTGTGAAGTACTGTACTGATATGTTAGTCACCTGGATTCATTCACCTGCCTGTACTCAGGTGAGAAGTTGTGCAGTTTTTAGTCAAATGGACAGCAAAATACCATCCAGCAGCTTGGCTGAAGAGTCCTTTAAATGACTGCCCAGAAATAATGTCCAGTTTATAACCTCACAAAACAATCAGTTAACTAAATAGGTGAAGGAGCTAGTTTCTTAATCTGGACTTATTAGGCAAGACAGTATTTGCCCGTAGGTTTGAGCCACAGTACATTTAAATATGCTGTTTAGTTACAAATCATGTATATGATTTCTTGCAGCAATGATCACTCAGAAATCTAATAATTTTGTAATTGTCTCACACAAATAATGTTAATGTTTCACTGAAAATTAATGATGATATGATGATTTCAGACTAACTCCAAAATTGAATACTGTATCAGAAATGTAATAGTATTTGAGACTGGCCCATTGGTAAAGGGGCAGGATATCCACCTCTGATTTTGGCATCCTGGGATTAACTAGTGAAACTGGAGGGCTGGCTTTGGGGGGTATAGGCTTGACTGAACAGTAGTCCCTGCACTTATATCAGAGGGAAGGTATCCGTTTTGCAGCACAGCGTTGCTTTGTAATGGATGTTGGCAAATAGCATTAGTGTAACACAGAACATGTGCTCACATTGGGGAGGGTAGACAACAACAAGTTATGAATAGGACTGCCCATTAATAATATTTCAAATATATGTAATGATATATAGATATACACCCACACATACGTATATATTACTCAAATATATACATATGAATTTATGTCCATATATCAAAAAGTCACAATATTAAATGGCAAATTATTGATAACAGCTGGTCAGTGACCAGCCAATCAAAAATATGAAACAGAAAGTTCAACTATTTTAATTTTTTTTTTTTGCAGGGGAGCATGTCTGCCTGCAAGTTATATACACCAACTCCAAGATTGCAATGCAATGAGGAAAGAGCACTTTATCCAATCCCCACTGTACTGCAATTGTGCACAGAGAAAAAGCCAGTACGTGCGAGCAGTAGATTTTTGATACATGTTTTTTTTTCTCTCTTAAACAATTGGAAATCTCAACCAAGTGTCAGTAACCCATATGTACACACACTTAAACATGTTGGATATTGTAGAATGGTCAGTGTGACTCCAAAAGAAAATGGTATGATGTTGATGAGGGCTTCAACCATCCTGCAACTTTAAGGTCTGCCCCGCCCTGCCCCATATGGCATCACACCAGTGGTGGAGTTCAAATTCACATAGAGGATTCTGTATGCTATGCTAGAATGTCTTATGTCTACAAGAACAGCTATGCTATTCATACATAGTGAGATTCATAAACATTTTATGTTACTAAATCCTACTCCCTGTGCATTACTTAGTCCATTCTGTATGAGTACACTAGACAGTTCCAGTAACCCCAATTGTGACTAAACCTCACTGTTCTACCTGTATGCCAGCTGCAAGACTGCATGCATGACAGGAAATCTTTGTCAAAAATGCATTGTTAGTCACAGATACATTGATGGTATGCTGTGGGGATGTGTCTCTGAAGGACACTGACTATAGTCTGCTGCAGTGTTCCTTGAACTTATCCACTGGTGCTCAATGCCAGTGGAAAACTTCTAAGTTCCCTACCATTCTAAACTCACTCACTTTCTCACTGTTAGGAGTATTATTCCACAATTCTTAATATGACTGCACAGCTGGAGGAATCCTGGAGCAGGTTTTCTGGAATTGGGAGTGATGCAAGTACTTGGAGTAGCTTGCTATCCCAAGTGTAACTTGCTTTGGAATCTGTCCCATTATGTCACAACTATCATCTATAGAATGCAGTGAGTTGGAAATTCCAGGTTTGAAGATACATTCTCAGCATTGTCATCCTGTAATGTATCTGATTATATATCAGGCTAAACTGGGGTGGGGGCAGTCATAATTCCATTGACAAAAAAATTCCTTCTCCAGGAGAAATATACTGGATTTTGTTTACTGTAAAGTTGTATTCTAGATAGTACTATAAACCATGTACCACCCCCTTCAAGAGTTAATTACAAACCTTTGAGACAGTAACAACAGGATGTTCTGCTAAGAAATGCACTTAATATCACTATTCTACCTTAGAATTTCAGAGCAGCTCAGTGCCTAATTTGAACGTAAAAATCCAAACATGAGCTACATTTTCATTGTGTTTCTAAAATACAACAAACATTAGCTTCAGCTTCTTTCTGAAATGTATTATCTCGGCAAAATATGTCCCTTCTGTTTGGATACATGCCCTGATGTGGTACTATGAAAAACTCAGATAAACAGTCCACAAGTAAAAAAATGGATTTCTTTTTCACATACCAATACCCACCATCCCACTACCCCAAGCACACAGTTACTCTGAAAAAACAGATCAGTGATATCTTTGCTGTGATTGAATGCTACCAGTAATCAGTTATTGCCTGCCTTCCTAAAGACAACCACCTTCTTGTGCATACACGTGATATTTAAATGTGATGAAAGTGAAAGAAATAATGGCCCTAATAATATATTTTATTTGGTTAGTTTCACATATACACAGTGTTCCCTACTCAGCAAAACATATCAGTGCTCATTTAATAGTAACAGTGCTGTTGTCAGTTATTTTCATGCACAACCTGTGTTTCTAGGAGGTAAACATGATTTTCTGACAGTAGTCATGCAATTGCCTTTGCTTTCATATACAGCCCATGCCCCCCCTCCCCATAAAATTAGCTGCTTTTTTGTGCACCTCTGATGTTTAATTATGATGAGACTGGAAGAAATAATGGATTGAGTGATGTATTTTATCTTGCCACTCTGAAACATATACACAATTCCTTCCCAAATCATCTGTAAGCCATATCAGTAATGGATCAGTAGTAGCCAAGTTATATCTCTTGCTTTCACAGCTAGCCTTCCATACTGTGAATTACCAGCTTTTTACTGCTTGCTACGGATGCGTGACTGCTCAAAATGAAAGAAATAATGACCTCAGTAATGATTTTCAGTTTGCTGTTGTCATATGCACATGCTCCCCTTAACAAAACTTTATCAATAGCAGTCTAATGATATCACAAAAACCCACACGATATAATTCACTTCCAAGCTCAGGTGTAGTCAGCAAAATAAATCCACCGGATTATAAATAAAACAAACGACCAAAGGTTTAATACAGATAAACTGCAGACGTTAAGCGCTTTCACTAGACTGTGCTAGCTTCATCAGAACAAGTAAAACAGCTGATTACACTCCATTTTAAAATGTAAATGGCGCCAAATATTAAACTGTTCTTAAAGCAACATGTTGTGAAATTCATCCTTAAAAAATAAATTGTATATGCTTTATCTAATAATACAAATATAATACATAAATTATAGAAATTTAAAAACCATGTATTTATATATATTACTGTACCCACAAATAAGTACATTAGTTAACTATTTAACATTAAAAGGGGTTTGATTGAAAAATAGTCATTGATGCCTGGTGTTCTTGTGGCATCTGTTAAAACCTGCCAATAAAGTTCTCTGTAAGCTAAGAGATTTTTGATGTTACCTCCTCTAGGGTCACTTCTGACAACCTCTATTATAGCAAATTTAAACTTATGCTCATCTCCTTCACTTAAAATGTGCCTAGCAAGTGCATTCTTCACATCCTTGTTTTTGATGCAATATAGATGTGCATATATTCTCTGTCTTAATAATCTTTCAGTCTTCCCTATATAAAATGAGGGACAGACTGTGCACATAGCAATATATACCACCATTTTCGATTTACAGTTGCCTCTAGGTGTATAAATTTTGGTTCTGTTCTCGTTTCCTAAAATAATGGGACTCATTTCGTATATGCTTGAACATTGATTGCAGGTCCCACATCTAAATGTGTGTGTATTCATGGTGTATTTAATCTTATTTCCAAATTCAAGTATTTTCTTGATGTTCTTACCCATCTTGTTCACAAATCTGGGTTCAATTCCCAGTGCATCTGCGATTTCTTTATCTTTAATTAAAAATCGCCAATTATTAGTGATAATTTCTTTAATATATTGACTGTATGGACCAAACTCTATTATACAAGCTCTTTTAAAACTACTGTCAGTTGTTTTCATTTTCATGTCTTTTGTGACAGAATTTTCAATAGTTTGGTTATTTACTGAGTCTTTGAATATTCTATTTGAGCCAAGTAATGGCATGTATTTAATTCCCCATTGGCTTATGACATATGTCGATATGTCCTTCATTAATTCCTTATCATATCCTCTATCTAAAAATAGGGAAGTGATATATTCGATTTCCCTAACCATGTCATTATAATTAGAACACATTCTCACAGCCCTTATACATTGTCCTTTATAGATGTTCCTTTTCACTTTTCTAGGATGAAAACTATTATAGTCCACATATGAATTAGTGAAAGTATCTTTTCTATAAACTGTGCACTTCATAACATCGTTGTCAACTGTCACCAGTGTGTCTAAATAAGGAACACCATATTCATTTACCACTGAGGTAAATTTCAAAAAATCACTACTGGTATTAATGTGATTGGTAAAAGCTGTGTATGAATGAATATCTCCATCCCAAATAATGTAGATATCATCTAGAAATCTCGAGTAATATATGATGGACTTGTTGAATATGCTATCCAATACATTGTGTTCTTCCCAATCAAGCATAACCAGGTTTGCATATATGGGAGCACAAGCTGCTCCCATAGCTACACCCCTGGTCTGCTTGAATATTTCACCTTCGTGAAAAATGTAATTGTTATCTAAAACAATGCTCATTAATTCGGCCAAAAGTTGAATCTTATCTCATGTCATTTTGTGTGTTTCCTTTAACTGTTAGTAAAGGCTTCTAAGCCATCCTCCATGGGTATGGAACTGAATAAATCTATGACATCTATAGTGCTGAATAGTGTACTATGATGGTACTTGTCTACTGGATAGTTTTTTAAGAATTCCCAGGAGTCCTTTACTAGATGTTTTACCTCACCGTATATTGGTTTTAGTATTGTGTCAATAACCACTCCAATAGGGAATGTCTTTGATCTACTTCCTGAGATGATAGGACGAAATGGAGGGTTGACTTGATTTTTGTGTACCTTGGGTATCCCTATGATTGTTGCTAGAATAGGATGTTCAACAGTCATAAATTTATACATCTCTTCAGTTATTCTATGTTCCAGAAAATATTCCTCCAGGTACATGTCTATCCTCCTGTAGGCTATATTCACCTCATTTATAGATATTGCTGTATAATTTCCCGATTGATGTAGTATGTCTTGTATGGTGGCATTGTAAGAAAGAGTATCATAAATAACTATGCCACCCCCCTTATCGGGCTTCATTATACGTATGTTGGTATTCTTCTGTAACTCATATAAAGTATTCTGTTCTTCTATGGATAAGTTCTGTTTAATTTTGTACTTATTCCTTTTCCGGTATAATTGGTAAATGTCATTAGTAACCATCTGATCAAAAGTCTGTACATTAGGATTATTCACAGGCATAAAACTGCTTTTCTTTTTTAATCCTAATAATCCTTCACTATTTTCTTTGTCTTTTGTTTCTTTGTTATCAAACATCAATGCCAAATTCAGTTTCCTTGTATATTTCTTAAATTCTAAGATGTTATCCACTATACTGAATTTAGGAGTAGGAATGAAATTAAATCCTTTAGAAAGTAGTCCGAAATGCACTTTCTCTAACTTGATGCTGCTATAGTTATAAATTTTAAAACTTCTATACTCACTAACAGCATATTTGTAATAATGTGTTGTTGATCTGAAACTGGTCCACCAGTTTTAGTGCATTCTTTGCTGACTAATGTTTCATTTTCCATTTCCCTACTTTTTTCCAATTCCCTTGATTCAATTCCCTGGGTGTGTGAAAAAACTTCTCGTGGTTGTCTTCCCTACTTAATTCATCACCCTGGTGGGTAGATATAAATGTACCCCTATCCTGCTTGTTGTAATCCCATTTGTAACACAAATTCCTTCTATACTGTTCTCTGTCTCTGTTTAATTTTCTATGCTTTCGTTCAAAGGCATTTCTGGCTCTGGCCTCAGCTGTAGTGAATTGTTTGTGATATAAGTTTTCCCATTGAGAAAATGCTAAATCCTGTGTGATTAAATTATTGATGTTTTCCACCTCAGTCAATAATTTGCATAACTTAGCATCATTATGTTTTATGAGTAATTTCATATATTGGAAACCAAAATTGTCAAACATTGCGTTAAATTCAGTTTCAACTTCCATGTTAATATCTATCCCCAAAGGCATTTTGTAAAATCTCAACCCCATGGGCATAATGTTAATAGATAAACAAAAATTTAAATAAGCATTATCAAGCTTTAAAGCATTTATGCTATTTAATTTCTTTCCAAAGGTAAAAATCCAGTCCTTTAAAGTCCCTTTGTCTTTAAAACAATGGTCGGGTTTGTTTCCCCAATGACTGCTGTTGAATTTGCACTCTTGACCCAAAAAGTCTTTTAACTTATGTTGTTTAATGTCAGGTTTAACCTGCCGGACAGTACCTTTATCTTGATAGTTAGTACAAGAAGCATGTGCGTATGTCCGAGAATTTTGCGTCTGTTTGGGTCTGGTGCCAATACGTTTGGCTTCCTCTATAAGATTACCGAAGGAAAAATCAAACGTAAAATCTGACAATGCTGTCTTGTCATAATCATTAAAAGCATTGTTACAAGGCAAGTCAATTGAACCACTAGGTATCACATTCTGTCCCTGTCCATTAGGTATACCGGGAGATGAAGTGTCCGGAATACTAGTCGTAACATCAATAGCCAAAGTTTTAACTGGCGTTGTCTCATTTAGCAAAATTTGATTTGACACAGTACCTTCATTAACCGCAGCAGGAAATTCATCCTGTGTTGCTGCGATACCGGGGATCTTGCTGGGTGGCATAGTTATTTATGATACTCTTTCTTACAATGCCACCATACAAGACATACTACATCAATCGGGAAATTATACAGCAATATCTATAAATGAGGTGAATACAGCCTACAGGAGGATAGACATGTACCTGGAGGAATATTTTCTGGAACATAGAATAACTGAAGAGATGTATAAATTTATGACTGTTGAACATCCTATTCTAGCAACAATCATAGGGATACCCAAGGTACACAAAAATCAAGTCAACCCTCCATTTCGTCCTATCATCTCAGGAAGTAGATCAAAGACATTCCCTATTGGAGTGGTTATTGACACAATACTAAAACCAATATACGGTGAGGTAAAACATCTAGTAAAGGACTCCTGGGAATTCTTAAAAAACTATCCAGTAGACAAGTACCATCATAGTACACTATTCAGCACTATAGATGTCATAGATTTATTCAGTTCCATACCCATGGAGGATGGCTTAGAAGCCTTTACTAACAGCTTAAGGAAACACACAAAAATGACATGGGATAAGATTCAACTTTTGGCCGAATTAATGAGCATTGTTTTAGACAATAATTACATTTTTCATGAAGGTGAAATATTCAAGCAGACCAGGGGTGTAGCTATGGGAGCAGCTTGTGCTCCCATATATGCAAACCTGGTTATGCTTGATTGGGAAGAACACAATGTATTGGATAGCATATTCAACAAGTCCATCATATATTACTCGAGATTTCTAGATGATATCTACATTATTTGGGATGGAGATATTCATTCATACACAGCTTTTACCAATCACATTAATACCAGTAGTGATTTTTTGAAATTTACCTCAGTGGTAAATGAATATGGTGTTCCTTATTTAGACACACTGGTGACAGTTGACAACGATGTTATGAAGTGCACAGTTTATAGAAAAGATACTTTCACTAATTCATATGTGGACTATAATAGTTTTCATCCTAGAAAAGTGAAAAGGAACATCTATAAAGGACAATGTATAAGGGCTGTGAGAATGTGTTCTAATTATAATGACATGGTTAGAGAAATCGAATATATCACTTCCCTATTTTTAGATAGAGGATATGATAAGGAATTAATGGAGGACATATCGGCATATGTCATAAGCCAATGGGGAATTAAATACATGCCATTACTTGGCTCAAACAGAATATTCAAAGACTTAGTAAATAACCAAACTAATGAAAATTCTGTCACAAAAGACATGAAAATGAAAACAACTGACAGTAGTTATAAAAGAGCTTGTATAATAGAGTTTGGTCCATACAGTCAATTTATCAAAGAAATTATCATTAACAATTGGCGATTTTTAATTAAAGATAAAGAAATCGCAGATGTACTGGGAATTGAACCCAGATTTGTGAACAAGATGGGTAAGAACATCAAGAGAACACTTGAATTTGGAAATAAGATTAAATACACCATGAATACACATACATCTAGATGTGGGACCTGCAATCAATGTTCAAGTATATACGAAATGAGTCCCATTATTTTAGGAAACGAGAACAGAACTAAAATCTATACACCTAGAGGCAATTGTAAATCGAAAATGGTGGTATATATTGCTATGTGCACAGTCTGTCCCTCATTTTATATAGGGAAGACTGAAAGATTATTAAGACAGAGAATATATGCACATCTATATTGCATCAAAAACAAGGATGTGAAGAATGCACTTGCTAGGCACATTTTAAGTGAAGGAGATGAACATAAGTTTAAATTTGCTATAATAGAGGTTGTCAGAAGTGACCCTAGAGGAGGTAACATCAAAAATCTCTTAGCTTACAGAGAACTTTATTGGCAGGTTTTAACAGATGCCACAAGAACACCAGGCATCAATGACTATTTTTCAATCAAACCCCTTTTAATGTTAAATAGTTAACTAATGTACTTATTTGTGGGTACAGTAATATATATAAATACATGGTTTTTAAATTTCTATAATTTATGTATTATATTTGTATTATTAGATAAAGCATATACAATTTATTTTTTAAGGATGAATTTCACAACATGTTGCTATAAGAACAGTTTAATATTTGGCGCCATTTACATTTTAAAATGGAGTGTAATCAGCTGTTTTACTTGTTCTGATGAAGCTAGCATAGTCTAGTGAAAGCGCTTAACGTCTGCAGTTTATCTGTATTAAACCTTTGGTTGTTTGTTTTATTTATAATCCGGTGGATTTATTTTGCTGACTACATCTGAGCTTGGAAGTGAATTATAATGTGTGGATTTTTGTGATATCATTTACGTGTGGTTCAATAGCAGTCTAATGATAATCAAGCAACCCATCCCTATCACTGCTCATCACTGAATTTTTGACTCTTTAGCCCCTGCTAAGATGGCTACCTTCTTCATAGGGAAACAAATAATGGCCACTGTGATGTATTTCAAACTAGTTGTTGTCCTTCACAGTACCCTGTCTTACTCATTTTAGTAAAAAAAATAGAGATAAGCGATCATTGTTTTCAGAAGTTTATTCTGTTATTATTCCCCACAGATGCATTTGTTATCCTGCTAGGATTTAAACAGGCCTGCAAGAGAAAACTATCTTTGAAGATAGGAGTGTGTATCTTTTTTCTTGTTACCAGAAAAGGGCTAAGATCAGTTTATCTGAGCCACTCATTTCAAATGCTTACCCAACACAGCACCTGGGTGACGACTGGCTAATACTATTTACTATGTGAAGTTGTAGGAGAGTCAGAAACCATACTAATTACCAGCATGACTTCACAATTCAATTTAATTTCATAGCAAGCTGTAGGTAAATTATTTTAATACAGTGTTAATTGTATTAATTAAATAAGCACACCTAAAGAGATCTGAAGGCAGGAAACTTTTTTTTCATTTTAAAATATATTTCGTACTGAATTTTAAAATAAAAGAGGGATATAAAACTAAGTTATCTCTAGTTGTTCTGTCCATTGCCTTCAATTCTAAGTCATAACCTGTAGCTAAATAGTTAAGACATATTACAATACATTGTTATGATATTTTTCATGGTACAGTAGATACGCATTCATTAATTTATAATTGTTTGACTGAAATTTATTAACTAGAAAATGCTTACACATGTTTATTTTCTATATATATATATATATATATATATATATATATATATATATATATATATTTTATATATATATAAATAAATATATATATACATATATATATATATATATATATATGTATATATTTATGTATATATATATATATATATATATGTGTATATATATATATATATATATATATATATATATATATATATATATACAGTGGTGGCTGGTGACTTCAAATTAAAGGGCAGCTGCAGAAGACAGCTGAATGGGTGGGGCCAAGGGAAGGGGTGTGCCCAACTAGAAAGAGGTGGAGCTATGCTCAAAACCACAAAAAATGGGACTTTAATTAAATAGGCTGCCCTGGGTGCCAAACCATCATTATGAGAGTCCAATCAAGACAACATGAAGTGTAGAAGAAAAAATATTTTAATGCATTGGCTACATGACAGCTTACTTAATATCTAGATGGAAACAAAAAGGTTGTGTGGCATGAAAAAATAAATTACCCTAAATACATTATTGGAATACCTGTCAAAATCAAGTGTAAAAAACATGCAGCACTCAACTCAAACGACTTCTCCTTGCACTGCAGTTCTAATTATAATTTATATTCAGCTTTATAAAAGTACCAATTAACATGCTGAAAGTAGCAATCTCTGTGATATCCCCACTTGTAAAAATGTTTCTTATCCCAAAAAGACCTGCTATCTGACAACTATCTACTTGTTTCATGGGGAAGACATGATCAAAGTAAAAAATGAATAGCAAACAAGAAACAAGCTCAAGATAAATTGCTTAAAGTATTACTACACAGGTTATGGACCACACATGATAGAATGGCATTCTGTTTAGTTTATGGGTAAAGCCTGCAAAGATGATAGCAAGTCTCCAACAAATGTAACGAGCTTCTGAAAATACTGTAATCATGTCCTTTATTAGAAATACTGTCATATGCATTTCAATACCTAAGGCTTATATGTTATCTAGTTATATAAATATTCTCTGCATGGCAACAACAAAAAGGCTTTCAATGTTGGTAATTCTTTAATGGTATGTTTATTAAAGCTTACTTGCATCTTACAATCTCAGACAAGCTTATTCAATGGTCATTAAAGCATTGCTACTTAAACACAGGGCAACAGGCACCGTAACAACATGCATTTTCTGAATAATAAGAAGCATAAATCAACAGTATAAAAATATGACAGAAAACCAGAACATTCTGCAAAATCAAGGACAGATGAAAAGCCACTGTAGTACTTGTGTCTACCTTGAATGGGAGGATACTCTGCACACTTACACTGCATAACTGCTCCTTGCATTGCTTGGACACATACAGAGTCACTACATGTGGGAGTGAGGTGCAACAAGTATGTCACAATTTGAAATGTCTCTGGCTGACAGTGATGGCCCTGACACATTTGTCATACCTCTCAACCTCAGAGCAAGAAATCTGGACAAAGCCATAAATAAAAGTGGGACATAGGCCCAAAAATAAGGACATTTTTCTAAATATTTCTCCTATAAACTTAGAAAGATAATAGAATAGTAAGTCTTGCATTAATATGAATTTTCTGAAGGGTATGAAATCTGAAAATCAAATGTCTGTCATTATTTTCTAACTTCAATCTTTAATGATTTGTCACTAATTTTCCAGAAAACCACAATTATATGAAAAACAGACCAAAACTGTGATGCAAAAATATAAAAACAGTCACACAATACAGCTGGGAACCTGTCAAAGAAGGGACACTTTTTTAAATATTAGTACTGCTAAGTTGAGCAGCTGACAAAATAAGAGAATCTACATGCATTTCTGAAATAAATGTAATCTATAATGCTGATCATTACAATTATTTATTAATTGTTGTAAGCCCTCCACATTTTCTTCCAAAATTATTTTGCTGAGGAATTATTAGGGGGAAGCAACATTTTGAGCCAAAATCGGGGGACAGCTTAGAGGTTTGGATATACCTAAGTCTATAAAGCTATTTATTTTCTTATACCTCTCAACTTCTTAACATAGGAAATCTGGACAAGGCCAAATATTTTGGGGGAACATATAAACAGTACTAAAAATTGCTCTTGTATAAACTTAGACAGTTGATATAATAACAGGTCTTGCTTTAGCAATAATTTTTCTGAAGGATATGAAGTCTGAAACTCAATGTCTGTCATTATTTAGTGACTTCATTCCTAAATGATTTTCCAGAAAACCACAAATGTTATGAACAAACCAAAAATAACCAAAAATCGATTAATTCTGTGAAAATCTGGACAGTTGAGAGATATAGTTCAGCCGGAGCTGTCTTTGAGTTTGCCGCCCTTCCCCCTCACAAAAACATGGTTGAATGGGACCTCTCCCCTGCAGCCATTCCAATGTCCCATTACTTGGCTATTTCACCCCATTTACTATAAACACTGCAATGTGCATATTGCTTTACTTCTACAATGATTTGGATTTCATTTAAAAGTTTTATTTTACATTTTACAGCACAAACACTAATAGACATCTGCTAAACAAAGCAATACAGTCTCACAATGAAAATAGACTTAGCATTAAAGCTTCTCTGCCCTTGAAACTCACATTCATTGAAACTCACATTCAAAGAAAATGCATCTGGCCAGTGGCAGATAAAAATTAACTTTGGGCTGTTTTCAAATTATAGGGCCCTTGCACGTGAAACATATGTTCTTTGATACACCTTCCTGATTGTATATTATATAATACAGTACAGTTGTTTGAGGTCGTTTTAAATTTATTGTTTTGAACATTTTTCCAGTAAACAATGAAACAAAATGCATCTACCAACAGTGACAAAACTGCCCAATTCAGAACATTTCCATCATAAAAGTCTACTCAAACTTCTATAATCCAGCAGTCATCTAAATAATTCTACATTAAAGAGATCTGCAACTAATGAAGTGGTTGCTGCTAGCAAACAACTTTATATTTCATTGTTTCATCTACAGATAAAGTGCCTGTTTCCCTTGATGAATACATTGCCTATGTTACAGTAAAAAATGATAAGCTAACAATATAGCAATAGAGAGTGGAAGGCAAACAGCTGATAGGTTCATAGTTACTAGGTATCTCTGCCAAACAGGACATTCTCAGGACTGCAGCATCCACCCCATTTAAAAGTACACCATAGTACAGTATCAGCAATGCATCTACATACTGTGGGAGTAGAACCCACAGCCTTCTGCATCAAAAGCAAATACACAACCTGCTGTGCTATTAACAAAGCAAGCAGACTCAGCATAAGCAGCACTAAACTTCTTTTCCCCTGAAGTTCTCAGCTCCTTGTAAAATGCACTTGAAATTGAACTGTATCTCACAACTTTTCAGTACAGAAATCTGGAAAAAGCCAAAATTTATTGGGGGGGACAAAAGCCCAAAACCAGGGACACATTTTAAACATTGCTTGTATAATTTTGGAAAATTGCTAAAATACAATGCTGTGTTACCACTATGCATTTCACTGCCAAGTCTTGAACCCAGGGCCCTATGCACTACAGTCAGATCAACATACACTATGCCAAATTAGCCATTTTTGCAAAGACAGGAAGACTGAAACTTAAATGGCTATCATTTAGTGAATTCAGTTCTCACCATAACTCTCAAACTCTTTGCACAAAACACCTGGACAAAGCAAATAATGGGTGAATACAGCCCCCAAATATATTCAGTGAATTCAGTTCTCACCATAGCTCTCAACCTCTTACAAAAAATCTGGACAAAGCGAATAATGGGGGAATACAGCCCCAAAAATATGGACAAATTTCAAATATTGATGTTATAAACTTAGGAAATTGTTAGAATAAAAGGTTTTATGTTACCACGTACCTTCTGAAGAATATGAAGTCTGAAATTCAAATCTCTGTCATTACTTAGTGAATTAAAATCCAGAAAACCATAGATGTTATAAAGAACAGAACAGAAGACAAATATGAGGCAAAAATCTGAAAAATTGGTGGTGGGTAGGGAATTCAGGCTCTTGCTATTTGCATCCAAGGTATAGGGTTTGAGTCTGCCTCTAGCCCTCAGGTATATTTCATTGGGGCATTACACACACACACACACACACACACACACACACACACACACACACACACACACACACACACACACATACACTCTGGTATAAGCAACAACATCATCCATTGTATACATAGTTGGCTCTATATACACCATGTCATTTTATGTATAAAACTGAAATGTGTTGATTGTAGTTCCACTGAACCTATCATCCATTATCAGGAGAAACTTGGGTGGGTTTAAAGTGCCCCACAAGGAACAACTAGAAATATGTATCAATGGAACAGTTTGGAACATCATTAGAGCATTGACAGGCAAATATACACATAATAAATTAAGAACATCTGTAATCACAAAACACTGTCTTAAAGAATCCACAAAAGACACAGAATATTTAACATAAGATGGTGGATCCCATGGATCAGTACTGTACTAGTAGACAGCTTGGACACCTGTTTGTGGATAAGACATACATTTGCAAAGAAACATTAAAGGCAGAGGTTGAACTTGGTTTCTGTGATTTGTCTGGGCAAGGAATTCCACAAGTACAAGAGAAGCAATGGTCTTCAGCTTTATGAATAGTTCAGGTGTTGTGAAGAAGAACTGACAGGAAGTACAAAAGCACCATCCTGAAATAATTAAAAATATACTTGTATTGATTCTGTAAAGAGGAACTAAAATAATTAAATAAGCAAAATAGCAGACATCATGGAAAATCAAACACTACAGTATGAAAACAAACATGCCTGAAAACTATACAAGTAACTCCCACCCCCAAAAAACAGACCTTACTAACTTCATTAGGTCTGCTTCAAAATGCATTCACAGTCAGTCATGTCAAAATTGTCATAATTATTTGAGTTTGCTTTACTGCATACCATGTTATTAAGCAGAAAAATAATCACCTGCAGCATGGATCTGTGCAACACAGCTGGCTCAAGGTGATGTGCTGCATGGCCAACATCAGTGAGGGAAACTGAATAGTTGCCAAAACCCTTGACCCTCTTGGTGAGTCCCCATTGCTTGAAAAAATATTACAGACAAATGTATGCATTTTAATGAAGCATGACATAGGTGGCCCTGTGCTTGCAGTTACTTTTGAAAGAGTTGTATTGGTGTTTATGGAGTTTAAATAAGTTGCTGCAGTTCTGGAATCAAGTAAAGCGATAAGATTTGGTGGTCCCTTGAGCTGCAGTGGCTCAAAGGATAAAGCAGGTAACTGGAATGAAAAAGAAGGGAAATTGTAATTAATTCTAAAATATTTAATGAAGATGTGCTATTCCTTTTTTATGCGGTGCTAGGCTGTGTAGGACTATGGTATGTTTGTGTTTAATATAGCTGAAATACATTACTGTGGTCATTATTTTTATCACAGTCAGACATTAGAGATGTGCAATGACAACAAAGTTGTTATAATTACTGAGTATGGGTGCTGTCACTGGATGAAAATTACTGAACAGCAGTGTTTGATGAAGTTATATGCTCATTAATCTGTCTTTTCAGGAAGGGCATGCACTTTTGTAAAGCAAGCTGGAAAAATTAACTATTGCTTCTGTGTATTCGTTTGAAAAAAAAAGTTAAAATACATTACTGTAGCCATTACTTTTTATCAAATTTAGAAATTTGAGGTCTACACAGTCAACAAAGGGACTATAATTTATGGGTGCAGCAGCTGATTCTGGATGAAAATGACTGATCTTGCTATTATTTGCAGACATTAAACAGACATTAATCTGTCTTTGAAGAAATAATATGCATTTTTGGGAAGCAAATAATACTTTATTATAACCATTTAAAATTACACTCAGGCATCTGATGTGTACACAACCATTAAAATTATTATAATTGATTGATATGGAGGCTATCTGTGGATAAAGGTGATTCACCCCTGTTCTTGTTAGATCACAGTGAACAGTCTCTGATCTGAGTGACAGGAACAGTGCCATATAATGTATTGTATTTACTGAAATAAGTGTAAAATAATCATTGCTGTGGATTGTATTCTTTGGGGGGGGGGGGGTTTGCAGTGTATGTAAAAGTAAATAGTTGGCCATAATTTATTTCACTTTCCAGTGCAATCAGACATCGGCATTGTATAGAATAAGTAGCTATTGGCATTCTGGGTAAGATGTGTGTGAAAGCAGTTGTGCATTAGCACAGTGACACAATGTGCAGCATTAGCACAGTGACACAATGTGCAGCATTCCCATCTCACAGCCTTTCTTTCTCTGGTTGAGTTCTTTACTGTGGTTCCTTCTGTGTGGAGTCTGCATGTCCTTCCTATCTCTGTATGACACTTTTCTGGGTGCTGTGGTTTCCACAACCACCTAAAATGTAGTGTGAGAGTAAGTATGTTTGTGTTTGTATTTACACGAAAATATCACTGTTTTTTCTGCAAAAATGCATACATCTTCTGGATAATAATTGAAAAGAAAGAACAGTTATCAAGTAATTATCTTTCTAAAATATGTGATAAAATGCATCACAGAACATCTAGACCCTCAGAGAGTCTGGGGGCTTGGTGGGTGCCATACCACCTGTTATACAAGAGAATTTTGACACAGGTTTAATGAGGGGGGTCCATCCTCCCCCTCTGCTCTTGTCTGTTCTAGTCTAAAACTGGCACTGATGTGTTTAATATCAACAAAAATGCTGTGGTGTTCAGGTATAAATGATTAAGGGAGGGTTTATGAAAACTTTACACACTGCACAGTGCAGGCTAGATCTACTAGGGATTCCTTCACAAAGTGCTAACTGCATAGCTTTATATATTATTGCTCCATAAAAAATAGTGGGACATACTGGAAAGTTAAAGTCATTACTGACGTATTTTGAAAGGAAATATAACTGACAGATTATAAACAAGCAAGCATTCTGTCTAGTCAGCAGCAATAGAGAGGTTGATCATGTCAGGTTATTAAGTACTGGGCAGGAGGAAAAGGAGAGAAAAGTTAGTTATGTACAGAGGCAGGAAAGCACTTTCTAAAGTCATGCTCTCAACACATAGCGATACACACAGAAGTAAATAACAGCATACTCAGCAGCAGACACATAGTGACTATGCCTAGTCACAGTATTTTATTGAGATGTACAGGTACTCAGTCAAATGTTAGCTGCCACCTCATGAGCTAGAGGCTCAGGAATCTTTTATTCTGTGTACTTTGTCATACTTGGGGTATGTTGCTTAATCATCGAAAGCCGTCATACTTATTTTTTGTAAAATTATGCTGCATTCTAAATGCAGTTTAGAAAAAAAATAGTTACACTAAGTAATCCTGGTTGTCTTTAAAGGGAGCTAGAGAATATTGTTGTGATACATAAAGTTACATTATGCATATCCTATCTTACATCTAAAATGGTGGAAGTAGAGAAATGCTTAATAATGTTATGGCTGTAATTTATCAAGACAATCTGGGTGCTGCTATCAAACTCACATTCTAATCAAATTCTTCAGCATGAGCTGGACCAAACAAGTGCTTGGCGTACTAATCATAGACTTGCCCTTCACACCAAGAAATGTAGCATCATTTCCTTTGGTAACTGTAACATCACTAGTGCTTACCATTACACTTAATATGACACAGTCGTCATGTACTTGGGTATGTATGTTGATAATCTCTCCTTTGACCACCACATCTCTGTGGTTGTTCGAAAATTCATGTACCTCACACACTTTATCCTTCAGTATGTCTTCTCAAAGTCCAAAGATGTTATAGTCACACTTTGTTAATTTTTTATCAATCCCATCATTGAATATAATGTACCCTTCAGCATGTATCTCACTAAGTACCTAAGCCAACTTGAGAAATCTCAATTTTTCTTTCACCAAGATCTCAGGTCACAGTACTTTTATCTTCTTTTATAGATGAAAGCCCTGTCCCTCTACTCCGTGTCATACAGACTTCTGATGGATGATCTTTGATTCACCTTCCATACTATTAATGACTCATTACTCTTTGAACCCCTTCACCTAAAAAGAACTAGCAATAAGGCAAGCATCCATCTGAGTCCTAAATTTATACCACCACATCAAAAACAACAGGTGGCATGACATATACGTAATCCCAGTGTATCCCCCTTTCTGGAATAGGCTGGCTTTACCTGTCAAACATTAGGATTACTTCCTTAGTCAACTTTAAAACCGGTCTGTATGATTGGATGGGTGATTGCAAATTTTCAATGATGCACAAGCCATAAAAGAAACGAAAAAGTGCTGAAAGTGGTTGGCTTTGCATCTTGAAATAGTCATTTAAATTAAGTGAAATTAAAATATGTTGATAATCAGAGAAGGCACTCTATGTTGTTGATAACTGTAAGCATGTGATGTATACAGAAGACAAAGCTTCATGCAGCCTGCAGAAAGCTAAAGGTAGTGTGTTGTTAACAATATAGAGAGACTAAGTACAAGTCAAGTGCTATACAGCAGGAAGGCACTTGTTCTCCTGGTGGAGCTATTCAAAATGCTAGCTTTAGCAAAGCAATCATAAAGTGGGTGAAAGGATGGACAGATGGATGTATGGATGGACAGATGGATGTATGAATGAATGTGCATAAGGAAGAAATGAGTTAATGAATGAATGTGAGAAGATTGCTTTCCGTCATTTCTTTAAAGGTGATGTCAGAAAAAGTCTGAACAGAAAACTGGTAAAAAATCATTAATGAATGAACGAATGACTTAACATTGCTTTCAGCCATTTATTTAAAAGGGATATTAGAAAAAGTCTAAACAGAAAAATTGATAAAAGTCATATTGCTGAAATAAACCCTCATACTTACTGCACAAGGTGCTGATGCTGTGAACTAAGTTAGTAAGGAAAAAAATTTTGAAGCTTGTTTCATGAAAAGGATATTAATATCAGCTAAGAAAGCATGCAGAGCTGAAAGTGTCAAGTGAAGGGAAGGTTTCTGAAGTGGCTCCTATAACTAATGTAAACATTAGAAAATATTGTTTTGAAATTACCAGTTGGCTATAAAATTTTGATAAACTTGTTTTTAGTACATACATTATGTTAAGTATTTTAGAGACATTTAACTTTTTGCCAAATAGCCTTTGGTTGGTAAAGGATATGTTGCTGTGAACAGATAAAAAATTTTAAAATGTGGAAAGGGTCACATAAGAAAGGAACAGTTTGGTGCGAGTACACAACCTAGCAATAAATAAGAAAACTCATTCCTGTTTTCTCCTAACATTGTCAGTTGGGAAAATGCACTAGCAAATGTCACTAGAACAAATCTTTTTAACAATGATGGACAGCTGTTCCCAACAATCTCTGGTCATTTGTCACATGTCCTCTTCCGGCAGCAAGCCGACAGACTATATAGAGGGGCTAGCTGAACAGATTTTTTTGAGCCAAGATCCCCTAAGGATGCTAACATATACATGCCAAAGTGATCCATTACAGGGAAACCCACAACTCCATCCAAATAGACTACCACTCCAGTTAAAAAACACCACCACAGCCCCTCATAATGACAATGGAGAAGTTGCCAACCTCAAGACCCAAACATTAATGTGTGTCAGTTTTATACCACTTGCAAAATGGCAGCCTATTTTCTGTCAGCCATCTCAATTTAAATCTGCATCTCATGTTGACTCAGATGCCAACTGACAACTTCAACAGAACATGAAAACTATAAAAAACACATGACATATAGCAATAAACTTTGAACTATATACTTAACTTTGTGAAGCAAACAGTACAGGGACAGGAACACCAGGCATCTTTGTGATCAGAATGGTACAGGAGAGACACACTGAAGAGTCATGAATGGGTACTATATCCCATCATCCCATTTTTTGTCTCCAAGCATAGCAGTTGAGCAATGTAATAGGTCACACAACTACATATGATAAGAGGTATTTTCCCCCATATGTCCTGAAGGCCTTCCCTAGCTAAGTCTCCTCTTGTGTTTGACTGACTAATTCATGAATGTATAGGCTGAAAACCAGAAACCTGCCTGATAAATTTCATCTGAAGAAGGCCACCCCATAAAAAACTGCTGCAGCTACTATAACAGACTATGAACTTGTGCAGCCCTGTGTAGGCTCCTATAACAGAAGACATGGTTAACACTAGCTAGCCACATATAAATGTTTACACTCAATCTCTTGGAGCCATAGAAAACAAATACCTAGCTAGACTTCCTAAGAGCTTTAATGTTTTTAATTCAAATCTTAAGCTACCTCCTAGGAAGTATACAGTAGGGAAACAATGTCACCAAATTATGAAAATGACTATCCAACAAAGGAAGTTGAGTCTCCTCATTCAAAGCAACCCCTGACATAACCACAGACACAAAAGAAGGATTAGTAGCCAAAACTACAGTTGTTTTAAAGAATGCCTTCTTAAGAGTGGAACATATTAAACTTATAACTCTGAAATTCTCATGAATTAGTTCATGGTCACCAATATGATAGTTCACAGGATCAAAAGATGATGTGGTCAACCATTCCAGGTCAAGGATCATATCCCTTTTTGGACTCACTGGATTTATGTGAGGTTTAAGATAAAGAACACAGCTCAAATAACTTACAATTAGGAAAATAAGATAAAGCAAGCTCCTGAAGGAAATAGGTGGATAAACTAATTAGTACATCTTATCTGAAAAAGAGGCAAATTCTGATGCACCAAGCCAGTGATGTCAAAACCAATCACACACCCAGCTAGCCAGTCTGGTCACATTTGAGAACTCTTTTTCTATTTCAAGAGATAGTGCTTGCTACATATAGGTTTATTAGCCTTATGCAGTATTCTTGGTAAGTGTACCATGACCAGGTCCTTATGATCAGCGATAGCAATAGTGACCATGCTGTCCAGCACACACTGCAGAGGCTGTAGGTGCAGGACCCTGACCATTTCTGCATCAGTAAATCATCTGTGCAATTCACTGGATGGCATTTACTTGAGTGGTGAACTAGAAAGAAAAAAATAAAGTTACAACAGTTACATTTAGTCAGTTAGAATCATGTAAAACCTTTATTTTTTTGGAATTTTTCAAAGCCCATGGAATGGAAAGAAAGGGCAGAAAATGGATAAAGAGGCAGTCTTTTTGTGATCTGACCAGGGTGGCCTGTGTCTCTGTCCAGACGTCTTGTCAGCTATACAGTTTGTACGAAGTGAATAGATTTAGATTCCACTTTGAAGCCCAAAAACGTCAGTCTAGCAGAGTTGAAGACCAAACCTCTGTGTTGAGTTGCTATTTGCGTTCCAGTGCTATGACTCTGTTTGTGCATCTGCCTGGACATTCAACCCATCTAAATGCAATGCCACTACCCTTGCTTATAGAGGGAGAGCAAGGACAAGGTCCTACAGAACCTGTTTCGTTCTCCATAGCTGGTAAGAGTCTGTACATCCCTGTTTGTTTACATATCATTCTTCCCCCACTATTGTCAGACACTATCTAAAGAACCCCTCTTTTGTGCAGTGTCTTTTGGAAGCCCTAAATGCTAGAGACACTGTAAACATTTCTTTTTCAGTTTAATGTTAAGCCTTAGCTGGGGACTAAATTATTTGCAGTAAAGGAGATTCCAGATCAGCTGCCCATCTCACATCCAGTGATCAGAAATATTTAAAGGAAATAGTAGAAATAGAAAATTGTAGTTAGTGATTTTTATGTCTGTTGGGGTATTAGTATAGAACTTGAACAGAGTATATTTTCTTCTCTCTATTGGTAAATGGTGAGTTTTGTAAGGTACTTTATCATATTGTTGAAGATTACTGAATGGAGTGGTGTATGAGCACTATAGAAAGTGGGGGGTGAACATTTACAAAACAGATGTGAACTGTAAAATAAATTGGCTAAAAGAAGATATGTTTGTTGCTCAGAAATACTTCAAATTAGTGGTATGAATAGCACATTTCTATTAGTGGTTTTTGTATATGTATGTTAGGGTGTAAGTGGGGTTTGTAGTATAGTTTATCAGATCATGAAGTATTACTGAAAAGAGTAGAGCATAAAACAATAGAAAGTGAGGGAAATTAATATGAAAATTAAATACAAATGTGTTAGGAGTCAAAAGCTGGTGGGAAGCTTAAAGAGTGTTGTAGATGATGTCACATATAGACAATGTCTAGGTAACATGAGTATGAGACGTACGACTGGAGATTAAGATTGTGACAACAGTAGATAATGCTGAAAAGGAAAACTGAATTCTGGGTAAGGAACGGGAAGCATTTTAAAAGGAAATATATCTCACTATATAAGTAAAATACTCTTACTTTAAAGAGCATGAGTAAGTTTGAGGTTGTGGGAAGGAGACCTTTACTGTGCCCCTTTGGATAGGTATTGTTCAGAGAAAAGCAAATAAAAATAATTGGGGGATAGGAAGGGGAACAAAAATAAGCGAGATCCATGTGTTATGTTGATGTGAATGTAATTAGTATGAGATTCCTTGATAAGGCTTAGTTGAACCACAATTCTGTTGAACACACACTGCACTGAGTGAGATCACGGAATTGCAAGGGTAAGGAAGCCACCCCTTAAGCCTAAGGTTTCACTGCCTAGGAGTTAGCTTATTTATATATGTGGATGGGGTGAGGGGATACATGCTTGTTGTTGGAATTTTTTGTGGAAGTTGATGCTGTCCTTAGTGATTTTTTTTTCATTAATTAGTGGAGTGATTTAAGATAGTTTGTACAATTACTATGAATCCAAGGCAATTATCTAGTTAATGTAGATTCAGAATTTGCTAAAATAGCAGGGATTCAGTGACAGTGCATTTGAGAAGAGGCATATCTAAAGCAGATTAAAACTATAATGGAAGACCTATAGAGGATCTTAAAAGATGCAGAAAATGAAAAAAAAAAGAATTCACAGGCTTCTATCTTAGCTGTAAAAGCTTGTAAGATACTCGACTAATTCTGATTAGTTGTACTGCTTACAGAAAATGTAGACTGTTGAAACTAAATAATGTAAATAAATGAGTATATTGTTTTATTTAAAAAATGGAATAATGACACAAATGAAAGTTTGAGACCATGTGTCTTCTAGATATTAAATAAAAATTGATGGGGATGCTTTTCTGATTCCAATGAGAGGCAATGGTAGACCAAAAAGGGTATAGTGCTAGTGGTTGTAATGTGAAAGCTTGAACATGGTTGGAATTTGTAAAGCCCATGAAAAAAATATTAATAATAACGAATGGCCTCAGAAATGTTCTGACAAACCATTCAGTGCCTGAGGAAGGGAAGAAGACTTCAGTCAGACTGTGCTAATCAAGGAAGGATGGGGGAGTGATAACCACTACTGCAGAATTGTTGAAGTTTAGAAAACATATTTTGAGGAATTTTGTAACCTGATCGGTATGCCTTCCTTTTATGAGGCAGTGCCTACAATCCCTGGTTGTTTGGGATCCATACTGTAGTAGAAGTCACCTCAGCAGAGCCTTTTGCATTAGTATGGCTGTAGTTATGAGAATGATCTAGCACAAAATCTAGAAGACAATGAACATGACTGGAGTAGGATGGCAAATAACATGCGCTCACTGTTTGCTTGAAACATAGGGACAGCAACCCTAGAGTGGCAAACTAGCTGGTCAGCCCCATCTTTAAAAAAGTACCAGGGGGTGTATTCTACTGATTGAGAGAATTCACACTCCTCAGCCCCCTTGGAAAACACCAGTACCACTGGGATAGAGGGGAAACTGTGGCTGATAACCAAAATTCAAATTCAGGAGGGGCAGTCGAGTTTGTTCAGGCCAAACAAATGTGTGCCAGCTTTTTATCCTTTCTTAACTGAGGCAGGATTCTTCGGAGTTTGCTAATCCAGTCCCACATGTGTTTTGTGGAATTTGAGATGGATTATGACTCTGTTCATAAGCATGTGCTCTAGAGGACTGGTGAGAACATACGAAACAAGTACAATAACAATATGGTGTCCAGTCACTGCATGCATGCAGTGAGATGTGTGTCCACATTTTTAGCATTAAGCAAATATATATGTGATGTGGTAGGCTCTGCTAAGAGTGCATATTTTCAGTGCTCATCTTCATGATTTTCTTTAGCAGGACATCAGGATATATTTGATGATAGGAGGATATCTGGTTTTGGATGTAGAGCTGGCATCCATATTGATGCTGCCCTTTGGCTTCATATGGCCTTGCTCTATACCAAGCTTTCAAGCAGTTTAGTGCAGAATGTGAAGCAGAAGAACAAGAATCAGCATCCAGACATTTAAGGCCATGGTAGTTACAAGAACCTTCTAAGGTGCCCTCTTCTCTTGATGAGAAATTTGCACTGTGCAGAGCAGCTTAAATACACCATGGTCTTATTCATGAGTGATGGCAAGGGAAATTTGAGATTAACTGTTGGATTAGGACAGCAAACAAAATCTTGCCGACACTGAAATGATCGGTGGTGGTGAAGCAGGAACTGAACTGTCAGACAAAGATATCAATTTACTAGTCATCCTACACCTCTGTACTCATCTATGGTCACATGCTCTGGCTGGTGAGTGAAGGCAAGACTCTATGTGCAAACACTGTAAACTAGGATCCCCTCATTGCCACTAGTCTTATTCTGATTGGATGAGGAGCCTCATGATCTGGGAGAGTGTCTGAACCACACCACTGCTCCTTTGAATCAAGAGAAGCCAACTGATATGCGTTAGGCATCTTACAAGGATATTCAAGCATTTCCCACTGGAGTTGCCCCAGGCATATCATAATAGAAGAAGGCCCTGGAATAGACCTAGTATCCATCTGAGAGAATATTTCTGTTAATTAACCTGAGATCACTTAGGAATACCCCAGGAAAATTGGAATCTTTGGAAGACATCTTTTTTTTTATTCGTTTATTTAGTAAAACCCCATCTGTCGAAGGTGGGAATGTGCATGGCTCATAAGGCTCTTCTGAGTCAGTTTTGTTCACCTGCAGTTCAGATGAAGGTTTATGTCTATCTGTTGGATGGTTTAGGTCTAGTTGTGGGGACACGGTGTTTCTCTCTTCAAGTTAGATGTGGATCTAACCTCGCAGACCACTTCATCATCTTCTGTGTCCATCATCTCTACAGTAGAGCTGTTCTCCTTTTCTGGTCTATTCCCTGCTTTTGTCAGTTTCAACTGGGGGGCACCATCTTGGATCACCTCCACCGTCTTTGTATGAGTAAGAAGTTTGATGTAGTCTGCCAGATCTGCTGTGGCACTGACCTTCATCAGGAGCAGCAGCAGGAAAATGAAGGAAAGTGGTAGCTGATATTAGCAGTTTTTACTTACATTATCAAAGCATGGAAGTACACTGGATGAAATTGTATTCATGGGTGTGGCATTAATCTAAAAATAAGTATTTTATGTAAAGCATTGAAACATATTAGGGTAAGTACAATTAATCAATTATTTTCCTTATTTTGTGCAGCAATAATACAGTACAGGAGGATGATTTAACTACAAAATAGGGATGTCAGGAACTACAGATAAACAGAAAAGTTAATTGAAGGGAGGTAGATAAAACAGGAGAAACATGAAAAAAAAAGCTTATATGGATGTATTTTTTTAAAATGTGGGTGTGGAAAACAGAGCATGAGACAGAAAGCTGTTATACAGAAAATATATCTGATGTGATAATTTGGAATGACTCTGTGAAGTTTGGGTAAGGATTATTGATTTTTATCATAAAAGGACTGGGATGGCCATAGATATAGAGAACAACAGAGTACAGAAGTTGTCAGTGCATTAATATGGAAGTGACAATGAACCATTTATTACCCAAATATTGATCTGGCAGGGGGATATGACAGTAGTCAAAAATTAGATTTATAAAAGGAATATTTTACGATCAATTTTACTGAAACTTTCAAACATCCATCCTCCCCAGCTAAATATAAACTTATGTGAGGTGCTACAGCTTAAAATAGAAAAAAAAGTTAAATGAATACCATGTTATACAAAGTAACTATACGTTCAGAACTGATATTTCTTGATAGCCTGTAAGTCTTAGGCTTCTACTAAATCTGCAAATTCCTATTTGGTGAGATTTTTGGGGTCTGCTCCTGCACATAGGTCAGTAAAATGTGTCTGCCTTGAAAGATTGCAGGTAAAAGACAATGCTGCAGAGTCTTTGTCTGCTGAGATGAATTGCAACCTCAAAAGCATATCAATTCTCCTGCCAAATGTATATCTGATGCAAATGAGGTTAGATATATGGCAGAGATATCCATTACTATGGGATTCCGAAGTAATAGACAATGTGGGATAGCATAGGACACCATGTAGCAGAAGGACTGGAATGGGGAAATAATTATTCCTACTAGGCATAATATAACATGTTGACAGCACTTGTAAATTGGTAAAAATGGAAAATAGAAAAAAAAAGGAAAAGTAATTTGCATGTACTTGTGTGGAGGTAATCACAGTGCCAGGAGCCAACTTGTGAGGTGACTGCAAACAGCAGAAGACATATATTACAGATAAAACAGGATACAATGCAAGACACAGAGTACGATTGAAATACGCATTATGTTTTAGCCATGACATACATGCTAAGAGTAGTTACCACTACTCAACGATAACCCAAAAAAATAGATACCATTTTATAATTGTGCCCAATGTACACGCTGCACCCCATTGTGGAAACAGCTTTAAAGCCTTGGGATCCCAAATAACTCTATCTGGGTACTCCTTATCGATGGGGGTGTTAGGCTGGGTCAGTGACAATGGCAATACTGGATGGACAAATATACCTCAATAAAAATGTAGCACCAAATTTTACTTACACTGGCATATGATTCCACTGATTAATTTGGAATTGGGTGGAAGTTTAGAAGTTGATTCAGGACTTGCATAAGCCCAGAGATCCTGTGTGTTTCCTTATTTATATACATTTACAGTAGTAGCATACAAAGCACCTTTCAGAATTTGTTTTGGAATCTAGTCCAGTAAAGAATCAGGCAAAAAAATAGTACATCCAAAGTCATTGCTATTAATTATTTATTGAAGAGACTCGATGTTGTATAGAAGTAGAGTAGAGCATGGATTAAAGGAGTAGATTGTGAAAGCATTGCTTGGAGGTTTGAGCAAAGAGATGGAAGGTTGATAAACTATTTGGAGGGTAGTTTTAATGCTATATGTAATTTATGCAATATATTAAACCAGAAGGATGTTAGCTCAGCAAATGGGGTTAAGAAAGAAACACAATTATAAGGGTGATTAAAATGAGACAGGATCATGTTGGTGAGGATCTAGCCATCTTTATTTTCAAAACTGATTTATTTGCAAGGATTTCAGTCAAAGTAAACTGAGAAGTAGAGACTAAACTTTCCTACCCAGAAGTAGTTCATAGATGATCTCCAAGGGATCTCCCAGACAACTCCAGATAAGAAGGGAGATTTATAATTCCTTCAGCTTGTCTGGGGTCTGGCCCAGGACTTCCTCCTAAAGACCACGCCTGATACTCTCCCATGGGAAGCACCTAGCAGCCATCCTTACTAAGTACCCAGACCATGTCAACTGACTCCTTTCAGCCTGAAGAAGCAGAGGCTGTCCTGCTAAATCCATCTGGATAGCTGACCCTCTTCCTCTGTCATAGATAGCAAGCCCAGTTATCCGTTGAAAGAACATAATTTCTCCCGGTTGTGTCAGCAATCTCGTCTTTCTGGTCATTATCCAAAACTCAGGATAGGGACATAGAATGGCTAATAAGCTGAGTACTTCATCCTATGATTCGGTCAATGTTTGCGTTGCCAGTATAATCCGATACGCTGTATGCGATGCTGCTTCTGTTGCACCCATTTACTTCTCAGTTTCCTGATTCCCCTCTGCCAGCAGTCATGAATAAGATCCCAAGGTGATTTGGGATAGAACCAGGAGCTCTGGTTTGCAGGTGCTCATTTTCATCAGAACCACTTTACTCTGACCATCAAACCTCCCAGCGCGTCCTGGAGTTCAGTTACTTGAGCCTAACAGGGCAACATAATCTGATGATGTAACTCTCATGTCACTAAACTGGATGCTGGCCAGATGTAAACTGCACTTTTATATTCTGTATGAGAAAATCAATAACAGATCTGGGGGACAAGGCACACCCTTGTTGGATTTCTGTGCCCACGCTCAGTATGCTGGACTTAATTCCAAGAAAGCAGGTGTGGCTGTTGCACAGCACATAGAAGGACTGAATGACATCTGACAGTGTACATAGCACAAAATAACATGTGGAAGTGTAAATAGTACATAGTGGCATCTGACAATGTGCGTAACAGACAATGATATGTGACAGTGTACATAGCACACAATGACATGCGACAGTGTGCATAGCATACAATAACGTGTAGCAGTGTACATAGCAAACGATGATGTGTGACGATGTACATAGCACACAATAGCGTGTAACAGTGTACAGGTCTATATCAGATGAATGAAAAATCCGTTCATCGAATACGTAAAGATTGAAGCTTCACGGACATCAAAAATGGCATTGTGGGGTCTCAGTACAATGAGGATTAGGGTATTTGCCCTTTCCTCATTGTAGTGTGATCTCGGAGTTAGAATATATATATTTAGCAGGGGGTGCGCCCCCCATAATACCGATTTCGATTTCCATGATGTTTTGATAATTATGCATTTGATGAACGGATTTTTCGTTCATCTGATATAGACTCACAGTGTACATAGCACATGATGATGTATGACGGTGTACATAGCACACAATGACATGTAACAAAATGCATAGTACATAGCATACAATGACATGTTGCAGTGTACACAGCACACTGTCCTGTTACAGCATATTCCATGAGATATTCCAACATACATGGACGTATGCCTTCTCAAAGTCTTTAAAACAACTGTAGATGACTCCTGCAGTATCTGCTCAAGTATAAGTTGATCCAGAGTTCTACAGTCAAGATGTAATCTGCAGCACTCTTCTTTAATTAGAGACTCAACTATGGAATGAAGTCTCCTTTCCAGCTTCCTGCTATAGATTTTTCCAGAGAGTAAGAAGACCATGATGCCTTCATAACTGGAGCACACTCTCCTGCATGTCGTCCTGAAAATAAGGTGCACTACCTCTGTTTGCAAGTCCTGAGATAGTGTCCCTGAGTTCCAGTCAGCACAGAAAAGAAACATTATCCATGACATCCAAACAATGTCCAGTACCTTCTCATCTAGTGCCACAGTCTTAGCAGAGTGTACCTGCTTTATCACTGCAATGAGCTCCACTACAGAAAAAGAACTTATCCCACCAGTTGGCTCTGGTACTGCTCCCTTAGAGTAGGGTTTATGCACTTCATTCATAGTTCCTCGGTTTTCCTTCCAGCTCCCAGCAGTGCCCACTGTGAAGGTTGACATTACTACAGTAAGAAAAACTTGGACCACATCCTGCTTCCCTCCCTCTCATCAGTCACTCAGTAGTTTTTCTGACCCTCTTTGAGGCTGTCTAAAAGCCATCTCTGTAGTTTCCCTGAAAGTGTTTCCACACTTGGGCCTTCAGTTGTCATGTTGATGAGAATGTACTGAAAATAATCTGATATAGTAATACGTATCTTTTATATTATTTTTGAGCTGCATTATAAGGCATTTAAACTAAGAGTGACCCTGCCCTTTGCCAAATAAAGATGTGGAATATTTTTAACACAGTTCCAGAAGATGAGATCTCATTCTACTGTCTCATATTGTTTAATGAAATCACCCTTTATAATTCAATTCTCCCTCTTGCTCCACTGCACAAGTGCATGCTAACCTGAACCCTGCCACTCATTATAACCCAAACCTACACCCTACCTTAGGATAATCCTTTCCATAACACTATCTCTACAAGAGACAATCATACAACAACATGTATACATAGACAACATACAAAAACATCACTAAATCTATTCATTAACTTATCCCTTACTGTAACCCTAACCTGCAAACACAAAATATATCCCCTCACCTAGCCTTTACTCTAGCATGAACCCACAAACACTCACACATACACACTGGGTCTATATTGAATGTTCAAACATTCAAAATTCCGAATCTCATAAGGTCAACACCATATGATTGGATTTTTGAATGTTCGAACTTTGTAACGGAGATCTTCGTGCAGCGTGGAATGGGAAGATTTGCTTTTTCTACACTGTAGTGCGATCTCGGAGTTGGTATATTTAAAGTGCGGGGGGGGTGCCCCCCTGGTTAGAGCATTCAAGTAGGTGTTTTGTGTAGTTTATTTTTTTTTTATTAGATATTCGAACTTTTGAAAGTTCAATCATATGGTGTTGACCATATGGTAGTCAAACTTTCAAACGTTCGAGTATCTAATATAGACCCTATACTTCTACCCATAATGCAAACACTTTTGGCATATATCTGAAAGTTTTGGCATTAACATCCAAAATCTACACTACTCTACCAAAATAAATTCACTCACACTTGTTTCAACATCTCTTGCACTTCACAATACATGCTTCAACCATTTCTGGAAGCACTTTAGCACTCAAAGAAGTGAATGTTTGAAAAATTGTACAAAGGCCATCATCAAGCACTATATGCACACACATTTATGTGTGTGTGTGTGTGTGTGTGTGTGTGTGTGTGTGTGTGTGTGTGTGTGTGTGTGTGTGTGTGTGTGTGTGTGTGTATGTATGCGTGGATGCTTGAGTGTGTGTGTGCACATGCAAAACTAATAATCCCAAAATACAACTGTTGTTGGCAGATGTGACTAATGACCACAGAAATGACCCCAACAAGGTAAAGACATTGACACCATGGAAATATATCTACAAAATACAAAGAATTTATTAGCAGGTTTAGTGCTTTCATCGTCTGTATTTTATTGGACTTCATTAAAATCTGTTAAAACACTTAAATTACACTTTTGATAAAAACACTCAATCACATGACCAAGGTAACCAATAATTTTTTTTTACAAAAAGTCCTTTATACAGAGTTTAAAGGTATGTCCATACCTGTAATTAACACATTATTGTAACTGTTTAATCAAAGACTTTGTGTACTCCTATACAAGAAACTCATCATTACCAATAAAATAGTTAATTTCTACAAAACGTATGTAATTTCTACTAAAAATGGTAAAAAATAAATTGATAATCTATGAGTGTTGAATAATAAATAAATAAATAGTTCACAACTTGGCAGCTGAAAGACTGAGAACACTAGAAATGGAAACATGTTCATTTAAGCCTGGTGGTTTAGTAGCACTCAATCTCAGTTGCTATAGTAATGCCTTATACTTGATAAAGGTCTCCCAAGTACCACGTCTAGGGGGGTTTTTTCAACCTTTTCTAAAACTGTAAATTTAAGCTTCCTAAAATTAAAACGACTAATAGAATGTTTAAATAAAGCATTGTTCTCATTTTTCTTCCTGATGTCATAATTGCATAATTATGCTCGTAAATGCAACTACTCAGGGATCTTTCTCTTTTCCCTAATGTAATATTCATTGCATGTAGAGCAAACTGCAATGTATGTAACACCCTTGGATATGCAGTTACAATCATTATGTAAATTAATGGTTCTGTGGTGTCCTTTAATCCTAACAACACTTCCTTAAAAAATAAAGGAGCACTGTCTGCAATGACCACATTTAGTAGTGTCTTTCCACTGCCTACATCTAAAGGTCAATAATTTTCCCCATTTGAAAATGTTCTTAATATTATTAATTCTTTAACAGATAATGGTAGGTTTCTTGCCCACAATTTTACAAAGTTTTTCATTGAATGGGAATATACACCAACAGTGTTTTAACCCTTTGAGATAGTGGATGATATTTTAAAATAAAACTTGTCTTGAAATTAGTGTTATTTTTAACTTCGCCATTATGATTTCTCTCAAGCCTTTTTCAAGTGAAGGTTTAAACCTAGTGTTCCTATTTAACTCAACGTCATTTTTAACATCATTCACTAGTTTATTGGAATATATTCTTACCAAAAACATACTCACTATGTTTTTTGCATTCTAAATGGAAGGTTTCATCATTAGACACCAGCCTTGAAATTCTTACAATCTGACCTTTAACTAAAGATTTTTTCTTGGCTGAAGGATGATTACTTTGGGAATTTAAGTATGCACTGGAAAAATGTTTTTCTTAAAAGTGTTAGATTCAAATCGTCCATCACTTTTGTAAATTGTAAATCATAATGTCCAAATAGTTAACCATATCAGTAGTTACCTGATGGGTAAAAGTCAAAAATGAGGTAGCACCTTCAATGTAGTCTAAAGAAGACATCATAGCTTGTGTTGAACTGTCCCATAAAATACAAATTTCATTCAAATATCACATGCATAATATCTGATTATAGACAAAATACGAATTTAAAATAAAACAATGCTCCAATGCCCACATGACCAAGTTAGCATAAATCGTGTGGGGGGGGTATGCAGTCACCTAGCGACACTCTGTTTATAGTATTTCTCTTCTAAGAATTTAAAGTTGATATAAAGAACCAACTCCGTAAAATTCAAAATAATATTAATTTCATCTGAACTCAAAAAGGCATAAGCAAGTAGAACTTCTGCGAACAAGTCCAGACCCCCCATGGGTTATGGAACCAAAAACTTAAAAACATAGTTTCCTCCTTTTGATAGTTGGGACTAAAACAAGCTAAAACATCACAAGAAATGTTCAATGTGTAATCCTGTTTCTCAGTAAAACATTTTAATTTTTGATCAATATAAACCACCAGGAGATATGTCTTCAACCCTTGTGCTGCTACAGTTGCTCTCAAAGGTGGGTTGGCAATATCTTTGTGTACTTTAGATCTACCAAAGATACTAGGTACCACAACCTATACAATTCCTTAATAATAAGGCCCTGTAACAAAAGATCATTTAAGTATAGATCTATCTTGTGATAAGCTACGTTGATTTCATTCATCAAAAATTGAACATACTTGTTCATATCATAAAGTAAATCCAACATCTCTCTTGAGTAATCAAAGTTATTCATAAGGACCATCCTCCCCTTTTATCAGGCTTCATAATACAAAGGGCATGGTCCTGCACCTTTTCATCATTGTTTAAATTATTAGAGGGGTAAAAAAGTGTACCAAATTCTAAATTCTATATTTTTCCCTCACAAGCATCAAACCTGTCAAAGTACAATCTTGATGTATGTGATTATCAAATAAAACAGCCAGATTTAACTTTCTCATGTAAAATTTCAACGTTGACAAGCAATCAGTAATATCAAAATCATAGGTACAAAAGTAAATTGTCATTCAAATAATGGAAAATGTGTGTGTCAGTAATTACTATGCCACTATAAATAAAAATCTTAAATCCATTCCTAGTAAGAATAGTACCATCTAAATCTACAAAAATATATCCTTCATGCGTGATCTCACTGATCGTCCTTTTCCACAAAATCTCCTTCCCCGTCCCCCATCTCCCAAATGGCCTCTGAACCTCAGTGGGCCTGGCGGGTTCCAGGTGTTTGAGACTTGACTCAATGTTTGTTTCTGTGGCAATAGTGTCCTGGACCTGCAGAGGGGCAATATTCTAAAGGGTCATCCAATGGTAAAGGGACATTATTGGTAATGCCAGTATAGGGACAACTAGTGTCCTCACTATTGGCAAACTTGTTATAATTGTTATTATTGTGAATAATATAATTCTTTTCATTCTCAGATACAGAAAATTCATTCTTTGTTGACGATGAGGGTGAGTGATATTCTATATCAGATAATGAACCACTTGTTGCTACTTGTTTCTCAGTGCCTGACTTCTGAATGCTACATAAAAGGTAAATTTGACCCAAAATGTGAAGGAGCTGATACATATATAGGACTATAGACAAGATAGTTCATAAAATAAAAATTAATGCATGAATTACATGCAAACAAAGGTTTTGTTATAAGAGCGAGAAATAGTTACACATCCTATGGCAAGGTATGAAATATTAAGAGTCAAGGATGATTTATATTAAAATCTACAGTCTACTGAGAGTTGTGTGTACACTAAAATACATACATCATGGAGAAATAATGGCTGCATGATCCAAAATAAATATATAGTTATGAAATAAAGCCAACGTGGAATCTCCTGTTACTGCCTCCTAAGGGCAAAAGCAATCAGTACTGCTACTGAATGAAATAAATAACAAAGCAGCCATGATCATGGAGTAATCTGACTTAGTCTGTCCAATTTTATATACAGACAGACAGACAAAATTTATGATATTTTGGAAAAAAACAAGTTAAGCTATTGCTTGTAGGAGATGATAATTGGATAATCATTGTGGATAAAAAACGGAGTTTGGCACATACTTGTATATGCTGTCAGCATTAGATGAATAAGAACAGACAAGTATGGGTTGTTATTTGTGGAGAAGCAAGCACTCTTGTTTTCATAGACTAAAATAGTACTACTTTCAAGGATGTCATATACAGAAAGGAATTCCATCTCCCCCAGTATTACAGTAAAACCTAAACATTTGAACAAATTAAACTTATGAGAAACTGTGTTTTACAAGAAGGCCGTTTGTAACTAAATGGGAGTTAATTCAATAATTTTTGTTATATGCACTGCAAAAAAATCTTACATCATTCATTTGGAACATGTTTTAATCTGTAGTAAGTGTAAAAATTAATAAATTCTAAAATGATAACTAAATGGCTCTTGCTGCCCCTATAGTGCCTTTTTTAGGCAAGGTTCAAATAACAAATTCACCACCATAACAAGAAGAGGCAAGCAAAAACCGAGGGTAATGCTACTCAATGCTAGAAGTCTAAATCTCTAAATGCACTCACTCGAGGCACTCCTTAAAATGGAGAACATCGATATCTGTGCAGTGACTGAGACCTGGTTCAAGGCTCCAGAGAGCAACCACACTTTTCAGCTGTGGACCGAAACACCAAAGGCGGAGGTGTGTCCATATTCATTAAGGATATCCACACCACCAGGCTAGTTGTTCAGCACAATGCATCCAAAGTTATCCAAGAGCAACTAACTCTGGGCAAAACTGCAATCCAAATTGTAGCTTGCTACAGATCCCTCACCATGCCCCAGGATTCCCACTCCTCTTTCCTTGATGTACTGGAAAATATTAGGGTTCAACCAAACACCCTAATAATGGGCGACTTCAACTACCCCACCATTAACTGGGAAATCTACTCGTGTACCAACTCCTTAGCTCAACGCTTTCTGGAATTCATAAACTCCAATAACCTGGATCAACTTATCCACACCCCCACCAGGGGCAACAATATCCTAGACCTAGTCATTACCATCATGAGTGACTGGTATTCCACACCTGAAGTCAACTCCTCGTTGGTCCGATCTGACCATAAGATAATCACCCTTGATATCCACATCCCACCCCCACCACCCATTAAGGAAACCACAGTAAAACATTTCTCCAAAACCAACTTCATGCTTCTTAAGACAGAAGTGGTGAACTTCATGACACCCATGCAGATGGACAATACAGTTACAACTGCTGAATCCTACACAAATGCACTCTATAAGCACTTACACGAGTGCATGGATCGTGCTATCCCAAACAGAACCAAGACGCTATCCTCCAAAAAAAAGAAGCCAATCTGTTGGTCCCCTGCCATAAACAAACTGTATAACAGAAGAAAGAAACTGTTGCAAAAGAGAGTAAAATCCCGAGTGGAGGAGCTCCCTGGTCAGCCTCAGTAAGAAGCTGAGATCCCCTTATAAGATCATCCAAAGCTAGCTACGAAAACAAAATTGCTACTAATTCCAAGGACAACCACAAAGCATTCTATAGCTATGTCAAGAATCTTGATGGTAACACCCAGGTCTGCTCTGAGTTACAGCACAAAGGCACGAAAACTACAGAACCAACTGATATTGTCAACATCTTGGCAGACAGGTTCAGTGCTAACTTTACCCCCCTCTCACCCCATAAAGGGCCCATATCTGTACAGGAAAAATGCAGGGTCCCTGTAATCACAACTATGCATGTAAAAGATGCACTCTCTAAAGCCAAAAACACAGCATCCATGGGACTGGACAACATCCCAGGCTGCATTTTACACGAACTTCAGAACGAACTGGCTCCCCACTTAAGCACCATGTTCAATAATAGCCTCGCATCAGGCTTTGTGCCCACTGAATGGCACACAGCAACGGTTATCCCACTGCACAAAGGGGGAGCTACCACTGATCCCGGGAAATATCGACCTATTAGCCTGATGAGCCTGGTCTGCAAGGCCATGGAACGTATCATCATGGAACTCATAAACAAAGACATTGGTAACCTCCAAACTCTGGATCCCACCCAGTTTGGGTTTGTGAAAGGCAGATCATGCCTCCTGAACCTGATCAACTTCTTTGAGGCAGTCACCAAAGCCGTAGATGAGGTTAAGGTGGTTCACACAGCCTATCTTGACCTCGCCAAGGCTTTCAACACCATCCCCCATTCTGGAATTATAGCTAAACTCACTAAACTAGGTATAAATCCCTATGTCACAAGATGGGTTGCCATCTGGCTCACTGACAAAACCCACACTGTAAAAGTTGCAGACTCCAAATCTGACCTCAAAGCAGTGACAAGTGAATTACCACAGGGTTCCATTCTGGGACCTCTTCTGTTTGGTATCTACTTCTCTGAAGTACAGGCTAACACAGAAGGCCTCTGGTTAATGAAGTTCACAGATGACTGCAAACTAGGAGCCATAGTCAAGTCCCCAAATGATGTGGACATCCTACAGAAAGGCCTTGCTGAGACAGATGCCTGGTGTCAGAGCGATGGCCTCAAGCTCAATGCCAAAAGATGCAGTGTCATCCCCTTTGGTAAAAATTCTGTACCCATGAACTACCACATAGGCAGCAATCTACTTAACACTGAATGCATGATAAGAGACTTTGGGACCCAGGTGGACAGTAGTCTCTCCTTTGATAGTCACATCACCACAGTAGTCAGGAAGTCCTTCTACATGGCACACCTCATCATAAAAGGGTTCTCATCCAGGAAAAAAGAGGTCATTGTTCCCCTCTACTCGACACTCATTAGACCCATTATAGAGTACAATGCCCCTTTTGGAATGTACCTCACAAGACATCTACAGCAGCTGGAAAGGCCACAGAAGTACCTCACAAAGAGGATTACTGGCCTCAAACAAATGCCCTACATTGACCACCTCAAAAAACTCCAGTTTTACTCCGTAGCATATTGCCTACTCCGAGGTGATCTCTGCCTAACATATAAAGCTATATCAAACCCAGAGCTGTTGGACATGCTACATCTAAAGAAATCCCAATCTTTCTGTGCTACACGCTCTAGGGACCTAAACCTTGTCACCAAAATAAAAAGGACACACTGGAGGGATAGATTCTTGTCCTAGAGACTTCCCATACTCTGGAACAAACTACCCATCTATGTCAAGTAAAGTTCTTCATTAGCACTCTTCAAGAAAAATCTTGATGAGTGGATGGGAAATAGGAAATACACCCTGGGGATCACTTCTGTGTCTCTGCTCAACAGTGGCACAGGAAAATAACTTTCTTGGGTGGTGTAAGCCAGGGAACCTTGTTGGCTAGGCTTATGTAGGCCCTTGGGCTGATAGTCTAGTACCTACCTATGAACCTATGAACATATGAAATCTTTTGTAATGATGTACCAAAAAAAAACTCTTACATTGGATGATGTGATGGCATGAAGATCAAAGTTAACATAGGAAAACAAATAATACCTGTGTCACACATGTGAGAAAGAAACTCATGGCCTTAAACATAGATCCCTATGTGGTAAGATGAATTGCAGACCGGCTCAAGAACAGAAATCATTTGTCAGGACCAGTGATAAAGGTGACCACAGTTCCACAATAGATCCCCTTTTTTTTGGTATTTATTTATCTGACCTAAACACTGACAACAAGACTGCCTGGTTGGATATGTTTTCTGATGATTGTAAGCTTGGTGCAGTTGTTAAATCGACCAATGATACTGATACCCTCAAACGGAACTAACATATACTAACTCATGTTGTACCAAAAAGTGCTCAAACTAAATGCTAGGAAATGCACATTAATCTACTTTGGAACACAATAACTTCCTGCCACCTACTGTATCAATAACACCTCAATTTCCAGTGAGTCTGTGATCAGAACTTACCCACCTGGGTTAACGGCTCCCTCTCCTTTGATCACCATGTATTAACTGTAATCAGAAAATGCTTCTATATCTGGCAACTAATCACAATGAACATTTTATCTAAACCCATGGAATCTATTATTCCTATATACTCTGCCCTGGTTAGACCCATTATAGAATGTAATGTACACTTTGACATGTATCTCATGAAACACTTAAAAAAACCTCAAAAACACAGAGGTTCCTAACAAAAGGATCTCGGGCCCCAAAACTCTTAATTTTCAGGAATGGCAGGAATTATTGCCCATGGACTCCGTGTCAAATACTCCTTGAGGGGAGACTTCTGCCTTGCTTTTTGTGACCTCAGGGACCCTATTATCTAAGACAGCCTCTTTCTCAATATATGAAATAATATAGCTAACACCAGAATGAGAAATTTCAATAAGCAAAATTTATGGAAGAGAAAGGTTCATTACCCAGTGCCTTCCTTTGTTCATTACCTAGTGCCTCCCCTTGTTGATTACCCAGTGTTGCCCCTTGTTCATTACCCAGTACCTCCCCTTGTTCATTACCCAGTGCCTCCCCTTGTTCATTACCCAGTGCTGCCCCTCGTTCATTACCCAGTACCTCCCCTTGTTCATTACCCAGTACCTCCCCTTGTTCATTACCAAGTGCCTCCCCTTGTTCATTACCCAGTGCTGCCCCTTGTTCATTACCCAGTACCTCCCCTTGTTCATTACCCAGTGCCTCCCCTTGTTCATTACCCAGTGCTGCCCCTCATTCATTACCCAGTACCTCCCCTTGTTCATTACCCAGTACCTCCCCTTGTTCATTACCAAGTGCCTCCCCTTGTTCATTACCCAGTGCTGCCCCTTGTTCATTACCCAGTACCTCCCCTTGTTCATTACCCAGTGCCTCCCCTTGTTCATTACCCAGTACCTCCCCTTGTTCATTACCCAGTGCTGCTCCTTGTTCATTACCAGTACCTCCCTTTGTTCATTACCCAGTACCTCCCCTTGCTCATTACCCAGTACTTCCCCTTGTTCATTACCTAGTACATCCCCTTGTTCATTACCCAGTACCTCCCCTTGTTGATTACCCAGTGCTGCCACTTGTTCATTACCTACTGCCTCCCTTTGCTAAGGAGTAGATTCCTCTTGCATGTCAAGCAGTGTGACTCCATGCCAGCCTTCAAAAATGGATGGGTGCATTAAAAACTACTCCAGGATTTACAAGCCTTGTCATTCTTAATAAGGTTGTAAAGCCTGAGAAAGGTATTAGCAAGTTACGTAAGGCCTCTGGTCAAATAGCTTTTATTTCCTATGTTTCCCATGTTAAACAAGAGAGTGCTGTAAAGGAATACATGAAGACCTAAAGATGTACAAAACAAAACCAAGGCATGAGCTAATACATAGTGTCAGGTGAAAGACAGACAGAGGGAGACACAGGGAAGAACTTTGTGTATATGTGTGATGTAAAGAGCGAGAGAGAGGGAGAGAACAAAGGAGATAGAGAAAGAGAGATTGGAGATTAATAGCAATTTGATAGTACAAAAATGAAGACAGAATAGCTCAGGACATAAGAACGACAGTATTTTTTTTTTTTAGGTAAGACAATGAAAGGATAAGGACTGGATATAGATCTCAGACCTCTAGCTGGTCCTGACATTTCAAACGGTTACTGTATATCTATCTATATCTACATATCTATAGCTATATCTATCTGTCTATATCTATATGTGTGTGTGTGTGTGTGTGTGTGTGTGAGTGTGTGTGTGTGTGTGTGTGTGTGTGCGTGCGTGCGTGCGTGCGTGTGTGTGTGTGTGTGTGTGTGTGTGTGTGTGTGTGTGTGCGTGCGTGCGTGCGTGTGTGTGTGTGTGTGTGTGTGTGTGTGTGTGTGTGTGTGTGTGTGTTAGGTCACAGTAGATTTGATCTAAGCCAAAACAAAGAAAAAACAAACCAGTCTTTTTCTTTTTTTTTTTTTCTTTGTTTTGGCTTGGTTTGTGTTCTGCTACCAGTTGTACATTTCTTCTAAGACTAATTTGGTCTAATCATAAAATATCTAAGTAAATAATCTAAGATGCATTTAATCTAAAACACATTTAACCTAATCGTATTTGATCTAAAAGTGTAGCTGGCTGTAGACAGTTACTGCTGGTGTTGTTTAATGTTAGGATAGTAGAAATTACAAAGCAAATTAATACCTTTTGTACCTTGCTAAAGCCAACCCACATGTTTTATCACCAATGTCTGCAAGTTTATGTTTCTGCACAAGTAGCAATTCACAATGTGTGTGGTATTTTCTGTTTTCTCCATGGTGGTGTGATTGTGAAATTAGTGTATTTAATTAAGGGGATAAGGAAGTAAAGATCCCCTCACCCGCATGGGGAGTGCATTTGGCTTGTCCCCTTGCAAAAAACACTTTTGGATGGAGAAGTATTTGCTGTATATGAAATTTTAGATAAGACATGATTTGATTAAATATGTTTTAGATTAATTGTGTTTTTGATTAAATTTGTAGGTATTTTGTGGTTTTCTGGTTAGATCACACGTTTTAGATTAAAAGTACTATATTTGTGATGTAATTTAAAATGGTAAAATAATGCCAGAAGTAGAACTGGACCATTTTGAGTGAAAGGAGAAGATAATGACCACATATGGCTCTGAGCTGCATTTTCAGTGAAGGAGGCTAGAACAGGGTAGTATTCAGAAAACATGTCAAAAATGAACAACTGATAATGCCAGAAAAAAAGAAAAAGACATCTGATCTGAAGGTGGATAATGAAATAATAACCACATGGGGTTATCAGATCAGCTAGAATGTTTACTTGATTTTGTTCATTTATGCTTCCAGGTTATTGGAGGAAAAAAATCTGGAAACATGTTAGGCATACATATAGTGTCATGTGAGCTGTAAACATCGGAAAAAGCTGCATCTCATAATTTTTAAAAACATATTTAAACAGCAGCTTCTTAAGGTTACCCCATTTCACCCTGAGGAACGCATGGTTAAATCTTCACTGCCTGATCACAAATGCTCAAATTTAAAGGGTGTTCAAAAACACATGGCACTTAAGAAATTTCCGTTTCCCAGTGTTGTATGATCATTGAAATACTATATATAACTTTGAGGGATATGGAGCTTGGCCCTCCAAATGTCACCTTTTTTTGAGCTATCCTATTACTTTGTTTGCAATAGCCAGATTTTGAGGTATTAGGGTTATGCAGTTATATTCTAAGCAAATGACGTTTGGTAACAAACCAGTTTGTCCAAGGACATCTTCAGAGGGTTAGATAAATATAATACCGGAAATTAAGAAGGTTAAATGGGAATGAGGGATGATTGGGAGGAAAAGAGGTAAGTGTAAGGGGGGACTTAAGGTGTTTATGCAAGTGTAACTGGGTAAGGAGTCACATTTTGGCATGAACTTGCTTCTGCAAGTGTTACATCCTTGATGACTATTGGGTACTGTGGAGCAGGTAGGCCTTGGACTTTGATGAAAGGGGGTAAAGTTGATAAGTAGCCATGATCAGTGTGAAGTGTTTGTGGGATGATGTGGTTGCTGGGTTATTATGTTATTATAATTTTGCTAGGGTAGTTTTCATGTGTGTGATACTTCTTTGTGGGGAATTCATTGGTGGAGTGGTTTAATTTGTTTGGATCTTGGTTGTGGTGTTATATGGTATGCGTAGGGAGCGGTGGCAGTTTGCATTCACAAGGCTGAAGGTTAGGTGATGTGAGCATTGGTGGGGTTCATATTGGAAGTGTTTGTTTTTTTCCTGTTAGATTTAAAGCTGGTTGGCCAATGGTATTTTGGGATCATGGTAGGTGCTTCAGGTGGTGAGTTGCTGAGTTATTGATTCCATATGAGTGTAACCTTTGAGAGTGTAATGGCATCCCTCCAGTGTTGCTGTACTGTGGCAGTCGCAGTGTATGCATCCTTTACTGGACTGTATATACTCTCAGTCCTGCAGGTTTGTGGGGTTTGGGTTCAGAAATACCCTGTACTCCAGATTAGACAGTTTTATGAGCAGCGTTGAATTTTCATGGTATCCACTTGGTTTGGATTCGTTGGTGACTTAGTCTTTCACGGGCCATGCCTCTTTATGCAGGCTGTGTGGAGCTGATGTTTGTTTACTCCAAGTTGCAGGATGGGGGCTACATGCAATGGTAGCAAGGGACCATTGCAGCCATTAAGGTTAGTGTGTCTCTGCAGTGGATACCATGATTGTGTGGGGTCTTTGTGGACTTTAAATGCTAGCATACAAATGAGGATGAGAGCATGTGTTCAGAAAATCTTGCTAACACAGAACCCTTTATTTTAGCATCATTCTAAGTTTAGAGCGGCACCGTTTGTCCGTATCTTTGGTTTTGTTGATGGTGTGCAGTCTATGTAAGCAGCAATTCCTATGGCTGTTCAGACTGGGAAGCACTGCAGGTAACAGCTCATTGCAACTCATGCACAGCTGCAGTCACATGACTGCAGAATCGGTGGTGCAGTATGTGTACGTACTCTTCACCTGTATGAAATTTCTCAGAATGTCCAGATTTTGGTTAGTGTTGTGGCTGTTTTAATGAGAGGGAGAGGTGGGAGAGACTAATAGGAACTGCGCATAAAGGGAGGATTGATCTTTGTAATTAGGAACCTCTGCAGTTTCCCTTTATACCTCTCAACTATCCAGGTTTTCAGAGTTCTTGAGTTTGCCTTAGGTATTGTACTATTTCTCAAGCATTTTGTAGTTTTCTGATGAATCACTGACGATTGAGGTTACTGGGTAATGGTGCACACTTGCGCTCAGACTTCACATCCTTTGTGGAATGCCTGTTCTGGTTGTTTTCAAGGTGCATGAGAGTGATCCCACCCCCATTGATTTATTGTGCTGGGTGGTTAAGTGGTATGTACTTCATGTCTAGAGGGTTGGTCTCCTAGATTAGCCAAGTTTCCTTATTGGGGTTTTTAATGGAATCACAGCACTACAGGGTTTCCTTCTTTAGTGACACTTTACTGACAGATGGCCAGTTCTTAATAGTGGGATTGCCAGTTATCTCTATGTTCCCCAGAGTAATAATATTCACGAGAAATGGTGGTCAAATTTTTAATGCAGTAAAAGAGTAAGTTTGAAAATATGGTTGCAGCATTACTCCTAAGAAAATATATTTGTTGCCATCTATTATTTCAAACATTTAAATAACCTATACTGAAAGGTGCAGTTGAGTTGAATGAAGAAATGCTGCAAAAAAAAAGTAAGGGTATTTTATCCTTTAGACTAATTTTTGTAACATATGGTCTTCGATGGTTTAACGCTACTTGAAGTCATCAGTAAACTAAACTAGTTAAATGAAATCAGTGAAATAAGAGAAAAGTGGTCAGTGGTCAGCATGCTGTTTCTTTTTCTAGTACTTATTTCAACTTTATCGACTTAGCTAGTTTTACTTTGGTGTTAACTAGGTAGAGCTGGTCCAACAACTGATTCAGTCACATCCTTGACACAAAGCAAAAAAAAAAAATGTAACGGAATGACTTTAGGCATAAGATCCTTTGTCAACATGACCAGGTCATTCACTTCTGCTAATGGTACGTGGTTAATCATAAGATCCTTTGTCGACATGACCAGGTCATTCACTTCTGCTAGTGGTACGTGGCTAATCATAAGATCCTTTGTCAACATGACCAGGTCATTCACTTCTGCTAATGGTACGTGGTTAATCATAAGATCCTTTGTCGACATGACCAGGTCATTCACTTCTGCTAATGGTACGTGGTTAATCATAAGATCCTTTGTCGACATGACCAGGTCATTCACTTCTGCTAATGGTACGTGGTTAATCTTAAGATCCTTTGTCGACATGACCAGGTCATTCACTTCTGCTAATGGTACGTGGTTAATCATAAGATCCTTTGTCGACATGACCAGGTCATTCACTTCTGCTAATGGTATGTGGTTAATCATAAGATCCTTTGTCGACATGACCAGGTCATTCACTTCTGCTAATGGTACGTGGTTAATCATAAGATCCTTTGTCGACATGACCAGGTCATTCACTTCTGCTAATGGTACGTGGTTAATCATAAGATCCATTGTCGACATGACCAGGTCATTCACTTCTGCTAATGGTACCTGGTTAATCATAAGATCCTTTGTCGACATGACCAGGTCATTCACTTCTGCTAATGGTACCTGGTTAATCATAAGATCCTTTGTCGACATGACCAGGTCATTCACTTCTGCTAATGATACGTGGTTAATCATAAGATCCTTTGTCGACATGACCAGGTCATTCACTTCTGCTAATGGTACGTGGTTAATCATAAGATCCTTTGTCGACATGACCAGGTCATTCACTTCTGCTAATGGTACATGGTTAATCATAAGATCCTTTGTCGACATGACCAGGTCATTCACTTCTGCTAATGGTACGTGGTTAATCATAAGATCCTTTGTCGACATGACCAGGTCATTCACTTCTGCTAATGGTACGTGGTTAATATAATGGTGTGTACTTGCGTCATATAGGAATTATAGGGCAAATTATTTTATAACATTTCTTTACTTGGCATAAACGAGAAAGCTAAGAGGCAATATTAACCAGTATTTCTGAAATAGGAGTATTTGATTTGTTCAGAGGTTGTTTTAAAAGAGATCTTTAAAGGCTTAGAATTATTTGTCTCACTTGCCAGTAGTTAAAATTACTTTCAGTTCATAAAAAACTGTACGGCAGGAAATGGTCATTAACAGAGGAAGCAAAGTTCTTGACATCGATTTGAAGTAACTCACTGTCACTCTGATTGAAATAACTCCATTTATATGTCCATTTTCTGCAGTGCACTGGTGAACAGTCATTCAGTTTAGTTGTGGAAAGAAGGGACTCTATTACAGTTCCCATACTACTTTGGAACACGCTTCAATGGTTTAGCTTAACTGCTGAAACAGAACGTTAATAAAATATATTTTATTCTAATGTCCACTGCATCTGTGGTCTGGGGGGATGTTACGTGATCCATTTCCCAGTTGCTTGAGTGCTTGCATAGGGATAATTTCATAGTGCTTGCTTACATAAATGATCCTGAGACTGTTTTAAGAAATAATTTTACTTGGCCCCTTTAGTACTCTATAGGTTTCTGTATGGAAATCGAGAAGTGACTCTGGTATTTTGATATTTAAATAATCCCTCATCCTCAGTGATTAGTTGTAACATACTCCAGTTGGTATCTTACTTTACATTCTGTGGTTTAATGAGGGTTATTGAAATACATAGGCTTAGTCATTGCTCCTTGCGGCATAAAACTCCTTTTTCTGCTCTATGTTCCTTCACTGGATGTGAAAGGATTTGATGGGCATACAGTAGTGTCAGGTTAAGGTTAGGGGAGGCAGGGTAGTGTAGCAGCACCACAGTTGATGAACAAGGTAGGCCCTTGTCATTAAGAGGTTTTGGTTTATGTGTCTGCAAAGGATTTACAGTTTTCTTTTCTTTTGCAGATGGGAAACAGAGTGGACATCAGTCGGCAGCCTGAAGGAAGTGAATTTAAAATGTGTTGGATTCTGTTAGGGTGGACATTTCTGCTGTTGGAGTAGTACACGAGGAGGCTGCAGATGGATGAGTACAGAGTGGGCATCAGTCAGTGGCTTGAAGGTGATGGATTCCATTGGGCTGTATATGCCAGTTGCTGGAGCAGTGCTCAATGAGGTTGCAGGTAATCCTCCATTTTAGGTGCTCATTAAGGCAAGTCAGACTTGGTGCAGTTTGGGGGTAGTATGGAGGCAAGTGAAGGCTGAGGTATGTCAGAACCAGGGTAGTGCAGACTGGGGGATTGTGTATGGGGAGCTGTAGTTGTGCACAGGTGCGGTGGAGTTGGGATGGACCTGGAATCAGGATTTGTGAGCATGGTAACTGTGTTTGGGTTCTCCTCTGGAAAGGCTATGCAGATGGGATGATCAGTGATCAGTGTTACTTTGAGATTTTAGCATTGTGCTTCTGTGCATTTGACTTCAGGGGGCAGGTAATCAGAAGGATGTAGGTGATTTGGCTCCCTTTTAAGGATAGGAAAAGGGTTTGACCAAATTGTAAGGTTGCAAGCTTTCGTCTCCCAAGCCTCCGCTTACCTTTATCAAAGGTATCAGAATTTGTCAGACTAGAGATGCATGGTTAGGTTTAAAAATGCTTTGTGATCATTAGCCTATTAAGCACCTATGCACCTATAAGCTGTGGCATTGTTTTACCATTGTGGTGCCTTTTGGACCATTTCATTAGGATGGCCTTTTGGCAGATGGATAGGGTTGTTCATCAGAATTTGTATTTGTTTATATATTTGACAAGAGGTGTTGGGTTGGGGACATAATTTATGGGGTTGGTTTGCGGCTTGGATGGAAGGATGACTGGGGGGATGTTGAATAGTTGGGATTTCAACTTAATCTGGTGTTGGAGGTTCAGCATGATTTGCTGGGGATTCTGGTTCATTTCATCTGTTTAAAATGGCATTGGTATTGGTAGTGTTAGACATGGCAGGTCAGTTTAAGTTAGGGATAAAGGCTTGCTGCAGGAGTTTAGGGCACCTTTTTATAAGGAAGGCATAAGTTATTGACACAATAGTTATTTTTGGGGGGGGGCTGGAGCTGGTATTGAAAATTTTATTGGGCTATAGTTCATGTGGCATTTATTTTATGGATTATGGAAACTATTCTGAGGGTTGTTTGTTGGTCAGTAAATGATATAATGATCATCAAATGCTTTCTTGTTTATAATGGATAAGTGGTGTGATGGCAGGATTGCTATTAAACTGATGTTGGAAAGGAAAGCTTATTTTGGTGGGCATGACCAGATTGATTGGTTTGTGGCTTGTTGGGCAGGGCATGGCCAGATTGGTTACATTTGTGCTGCAGCTGCCTCTGGGAAGGAATTTGGTGGAAAAAATTCAGTTATCAGGCTTGGAAATAAGGCAGGGTAGTTCAGTTGATTAAGGAGGATTTAGCTGAAAGTAGTTTAGTTGTATGGGTGAAAAGCAGGGGCGGCCCATGCTATTGGACTGCCAGACTGCAGCCCCCTCAACTGTAAAATAAAGAAAAAAATAAAGAAATGCAAAGAAAAATAAAATTAAAAAAATTGTGGACTTTCGTGCATGCGCACTAGTCTGGACTGCTGCTGAGACAGTCTGGAGCATGCACAGATTGTTTCAGCAGCAGTCCTGACTGGGAAACATGAAGAACGGAGCTCCCAGAAGTCTATGCAGTTTTAAACTGCATAGACTGTCCTGGAACTCGCTGCAAAAACATGTCGGGGTCGGACTGCAAAGTCAGCAGTCTGGAGTTTGCTGCAGTCTCAGTCTGGAGTTTGCTGCAGTCTCATCGGGGGAAGATCTCGCGACGGGCAGGGTCTGGTGTGGATTTGCACAGGATTTCATAGCTTACTTGGACAGGGATTTATGGTGGTTTGCTACAGGGAAAGATCTACTACAGGTAAGTGTGTGTGTGTGTGTGTGTGTGTGTGTGTGTGTGTGTGGTGTGTGATGCCCCAGGTGCAATATACTGGTGGTTAGACTCATGGTGGTGTGGTAGGGAATACCTCAGGCTCAAACCCTGTACCTTGTATGCAGGTGTTAAAGACCTGAATTCCCTACCCACCACCAGTTTAAAAAAAATTGCAGATTTTTGCCTCATATTTGATCTGATCTGTTCCTCATAATATCTGTGGTTTGTAAATGTTGCAATGCTTGATATTTGATGGTGCAATGGTAGCATTGTTGCCTCACAGCTGCAGGTTCTCAGGTTTGATTCTTGGCTGGGGTGCTGTCTTTGTGGGGTCTGTATCTTCTCCCTGTGTTTGTGTGGGTTTGCTTTTGTGTCCTCCCATGTTACAAAGACATGTCTGCATTATTTCTTCCTGGGCCTCTGCTGAAAATAGTTTTTTTGTTCCAAGTCAGACTGTCCTGATTAACAAATGTTAAATAAAATTGACAGGCATTTGAATTTCAGACTTCAGGTTTCTGAATGTTTAATTCCTTACATATTTGATGGTGCAGTGGCAGTATTGTTGTCTCACAGCTATAGGTTTTCTGGTTTGATTCTTGGCTGGGGTGCCTTCTGTGTGGAGTCTGCATCTTATCCCTGTGTTTGTGTTGATTTGCTCTGGTGTCCTGCCATTTTACAAAGACATGTGTACAGTATTTCTCCCTGGGCCTCTGCTGAAAATTGTTTTTGTTCTGTCAGAAGTAAAACTGACAGGCATTTGAAATTCAGACTTCATATTCTTCAGAAAATACATAGTAAAACAACTTTTTATTCTAGCAATAAATATATAGTAACACAACCTTTTATTATAGCAATTTTCTAAGTTTATAAGATAACTATTTGAAATTTGTCCTTATTTTTGGGACTGTATTACCCTGTTATTGGCTTTGTCCAGGTTTTTTGTGCTAAGGTTGACAGCTATGGCAAGAACTGAATTCACTGAATATGTTTGAGGGCTGTATTCCCTCATTACTGGGTTTGTCCAGGTGTTTTGTGCTAAGAAGTTGACAGCTATGGTGAGAACCGAATTCATTAAATGATAGCCATTTAAGTTTCAGTCTTCCTCTCTTTCACAAAGCAGCTGATTTGGTGTAGTGGTATGTTGCTCTGACTGTTTTGCACAGGGACCTTGGCAGTAAAATGTATGGTGGTAACACAGCATTTTTCTTTCACAAGGTGATTTTGCATAGTGGTATGTTGTTCTGACTCTTCGGCACAGGGACCTTGGCAGTAAAATGTATGGTGGTAGCACAGCATTTTATTCTAGCAGCTTTCCAAGATTATACAAGCAATGTTTAATGTGTCCCTGGTTTTTGTCCTTTTGACCCACCCAGGGTTGCCAGATTTCCAGCCCCCCAGGTAGGGACAAAAAAAAAGAAGGTCTCTCACGGCAAGTGAAGACCAAAAAAAAAAAAAATGTCTTTAATGCGGAACACAGTTCCACATTAAAGAACAGAAGCTCTGCACTAAACACGGAGCTTCTCGTGTTTAATGCATTGCAGTTCCGCATTCAACGCAAGTAGCTCCGTGTTTAGCGATTTTGATTGGCCTGTATACCGACATATGGGCCAAAAAAAAACTAAAAGAACTTCTTGTGTTTGTCTGTTTGAACACAAACTCCCGTGTTTTTTTGATTGGCCCGTATGCCAGGTATGCGGGCCAATCAAAAAAAAAAAAAAAAAAAAACAAACAAAGCGGAGGCTGGCCGGGATTTAAACCGGCAGGCCGGGACTCGGGATCAGGCTGCTGATCTCGGGACAGTCCCACCCAAATAGGGACATCTGGCAACCCTGGACCCACTCCAATTAATTTGGCTTTTTCCAGATTTCTTGTGCTGCGAAGTTGAGATGCAGATGAGTATTGAGTAGATTTTACAAGGAGCTGAGAGCTGCAGGGGCAGAGAAGTTTAGTGCTGATTATGCGAAGTCAGTTTGTATTGCTAATAGCACAACAGGTTGTGTACTTGCTTTTGATGCAGAAGGTTGTTGGTTCTACTCCCATAAGGGGTAAATGCTGCCGTATTGAAAGTTAAGATACTAACTATGAGCCTGTTATCAGTTTGCCATCCACTTCCTATTGCAATATTACTAGCTTATTTTTAATGTAATTTAGGCAATTTATTCCTCAGGGGCATCAGACACTTTATTTTTCGATGAAACCATGAAATATAAAGGTGATTGCTAGCAGCAACCTTTTCATTACAGATTTATTTAACGTGGAATTATTTAGATGACTTTTTTACTACTTCAGAGATTGTGCATATTTACTGATAATGGTGGACTGTAGAATTGTGCATATTTACTGATAATAGTGGACTGTAGAAGTTTGAGTAGACTTTTATGATGGAAATGTTCTGAATTGGGCAGTTTTGTCATTGGTGCATGCGTTTTGTTTCATTGTTTACTGGAAAAATATTCAAAGCAATAGGAAGGTGTATCAAAGAGCACATGTATGTTTCATATGCAAGGGGCCTATGATTTGAAAACAGCCCAGAATTAATCTTTATCTGCCACGGGTAAAATGTATTTTCTTTGAATGTGGGTTTCAATGTTGTTTCAATGAATGTGAGTTTTAATGGCAGAGAAGTTTTAATGCCAAGTTTGTTTAGCAGATGTCTTAGTGTTTGTGCTGTAAAATGCAAAATAAAACTTTCAAATGAAGTTCAAATCATCATAGAAGTAAATCAGTATGCACATTAGTGTTTATGGTAAATGGAGTGAAATAGCCAAGTAATGGATCATTGGAATGGCTGCAGGGGGGGAGGCTCCATTCGACCATGGTTTTGTGAGGGGGAAAGGTGGCAAACTTAGGCAGCCCCAGCTGAACCATACCTCCCAACTGTCCAGATTTTCAAAGAATGAATAGATTTTTTTGCTTCTTATTTTTGGTTTGTTCCTCATGAAATTTGTGGTTTTCTGGCAAATCATTTAGGAATTAAGTCACTAAATAATGACACACTGAGTTTCAGACTTCATAACCTTCAGAAAAATGCATGCTAAAGTAAGACCTGTTCTATCAACTGTCTCAGTTTATACAAGAGCAATTTTTAGTACTGTTAATATGTTCCCCCAATATATTTGGCCTTGTCCAGATTTATTGCATTAACAGGTTGAGAGGTACATGCAAATAAATTGCTTTATAGAATTAGGCATAGCCAAACCTCTCAACTGTCCCTGATTTTGGCTCAAAATGTTGCTCTTTCCCTAATGATCCCTCCGCAAAATTGCAATTTTGGAAGAAAACATGGAGGGTTTATAATTAAGAAATAACTGTAATAATCAGTTAGATTACTTTTATTTCAGAAATGCATGTAGATTCTTTTATTTTGTCAGCTCCTCAAGTTAGCAGTACTAATATTAAAGTATCCCTTCTTTGACAGGTTCCCAGCTGTATTGTGTTGCTATTTTATATTTTTACATCACATTTTTGGTCCATTTTTCATAAAATTGTGTTTTTTTTGGCAAATTAGTGACAAATCATTAAAGACTGAAGTTAGAAAATAATGACAGACATTTGAGTTTCAGATTTCATGCCATTCAAAAAATTCATACTAATGCAAGAATTCTGTTATCTTTCTAAGTTTATAAGAGCAATATTTTAAAAATTGTCCTTATTTTTGGGCCTTTGTCCTATTTCTTTGTATGGCTTTGTCCAGATTTCTTGCTCTGAGGTTCAGAGGTATGACAAATGTGTCAGGGCCATCACAAGTCAGCCAGAGACATTTCAAACTGTGACATACTTGTTGCACCCCACTCCTGCATGTAGTGACTCTGGATGTGTCGAAGCAAGGCAAGGAGTAGTTATGCAGTGTAAATATGCAGAGTACCCCCCCCCCCCAATCCAAGGTAGACACAAGTACTAGAGTGGCTTTTCATCTGTCCTTGATTTTTACAGAATGGTCTGGTTTCTGTCATATTTTTTGTACTGTTGATTTATGCTTATTACTCAAAGTGCTTGTTGCTCTGTGTTTAAGTAGCAATACTTTAATGACCATTAGGTAAGCTTGGCTGAGATTGCAAGATGCAAGTAAGCTTTAATAAGCATACTGTTAAAGAATTTCCAACATTGAAAGCCTTTCTGTTGCCATGTAGAGAATACTTAACTAGATAATGTATAAGCCTTGGGTATTGAAATGCATATGCCAGTATTTGTAATAAAGGACAGGATTACATTATTTTAAGAGTCTCCTTACACTTAGAAACTTCCAGTCATCTCTGCAGGCTTTACCCGTAAACAGAATCCAATCTTGTGGTCCATAACCTGTACAGTAATCCTTTTAAGCAATGTATCTTGAGCTTATTTCTTGTTTGCTTTTCATTTTTTACTTTGATCATGTTTTCCTAATGAAACAAGTAGATGTCAGGCAGCAGGTCTTTTTTTGGATAAGGAACATTTTTACAAGTGGGGGCTTCAGAGATTTCTACTTTCAGCATGTTACTTGGTACTTTAATAAAGCTGAATATAAATTATAATTAGAACTGCAGTGCAAGAAGTGGTTTGAGTTGAGTGCTGCTTGTTTTTCTTATACTTGATTTTGACTGGCATTCCATTAATGTATTTTAAAAAAAAGTATTTTTTTTTCATGCCTCACAACCTTTTTTTGTTTACATCTAGATATTAAGCTGTCATGCAGCCAATGCATTGAAATATTTTTATTCTTCTACACTTCATTTTGTCTTGATTGGACTCTCATAATGACGGTTTGGCACCCAGGGCAGTATATTTAGTTTTTGTGGTTTTGAGCATAGCTCCTCCCCTTTCTAGTTGGCCGCACCCCTTCCAATTGACCCCACCCATTCAGCTGTCTCCTGCAGCCCCCCTTTGATTTGAAGTCACCAGCTGCCATGGCTATGTGGACTTACTAAATCTTAGTTGGGGGTTCCCTGGTTTGCAGGACGTTGAGGCACCTGTTATAAGGAAGGTTTATGGTAGGGCATTGCCATAGTGGTTAAATTTATTGTGTAGTTGCTTGTGGGAAGGAGTTTGGCAGGAAAGATTTGGTTATTTTTCTGGCATGGGAACACGGTAAGGCAATTCAGTCATGAGGTTTTGGTTTGTTACTTTAACACTGGAGAGGGATGGGTTGTTTATTTTCAGCCGTTTAGGCAATTGGCTACTTTGGCTATTTATGTGATAGGGCTTTGGGAGGTGATGACACAGATCCAGTTTGGTTATAGAGGGTGGAGTACACCAAATGATGTTTGGTTCAATGCCTTTTAATGAAAGTTTAGGTTGTTGGAAGTTTGATAGGAGAGAGTGGGATCAGCCTGGATAGGCTGGTGGGCAGAGAAGAGGGGCAGGACTGTCCTTTTCTATTCCCCCTCTGGTGTTGGAGGTTCATTTCAATGAGATGGGAAAGGAAAGTGTGCAGTTGGACGCTGCTTGATAAGTAAAATAAGTGAGCAGAGGTAAGGACACTGCTTGTTTGGTTGGATGTGCAATTCAATAAATGGTAAATGAAGTGAGTGATGGGACACTGTTTCACAAGTAAAGTAAGCGAGTGGAGGTTTGGATGCTGCTTACTGGGTCAGGATGAGTGAGGTCACTCTGTCCTGGATAACATTACATGGATGTTTACGCTGTGATTAATATCAAATATACTATGTTTCAGTTGTAATTAATAAATATTGGCTAACAAAGTTATGTTTATGGAAGTTTAATAAAGATCGCCAAACATCATTCAGTGTGATGTGTTTATTGAAGGGGACAGGGACAAATGAGGTTTGGTAACAAACCAATTTGTCCAGGGACATCTTCAGAGGGGGGTTAGATAAATATAGTAGAGGAAATTAAGACTGTAGGGGGGATGAAAGGGTTAAATAGGAATATTATTGGGAGAAAATGAAGTAAGGGTAGGAAGGGGCTTAAGGGATTTATACAAGTGTAACTGAGAAAGGAATCATATTTTGGCGTGAACTTGCTACTATCCCACCCTCCCTTTTTGGTAGAATAATGGGGATTGTGGTTATTTTATCAGTCTTGGTTGGGCGGAGAAGAGGGGCAGGCTTGGCCTTTTGTGTTCCCCCTCTGGTGCTGGATGTTCATTTCAATGAGTTGGGAAAGGAAAGTGAGCAGTTGGACACTGCTTGATAAGTAAAATAAGTGAGCGGAGGTAAGGACACTGCTTGTTTGGTTGGATGGTAATTCAATAAATAGTAAATGAAGTGAGTGGGATGCTGCTTCATAAGTAAAGTAAACAAGTGGAGGTATGGACGCTGCTTACTGGGTCAGGATATTGGCTAACAAAGTTATATTTATGGAAGTTTAATAAAGGTCATCAAACATCATTCAGTGTGATGTGTTTACTGAAGGAGATCGGGACAATTTGGTTTTGATTGCTCATAGTAGAAACATTTCTTGAATTGAGGTGACAACATATTCATAAATTTTTACAGTGACACATTTATGTATCCAGTGTTTAGAGTAAAACAAAATTCTAAGTGTAAATTTGCTACGTAGTACAATAAAAAAAAAATGTAAATAATTGCAGAGTGCAGATGAAGTTAAATTATTATTGTAACACTGTGCGGTAGCAGAGTCTCATGATTCTTAAATGCAAAAAATGCCAGTTGAAATGTGACATGGAACTCAAATGATAAGTGATTAAGAATATATATATATATATACTTCGTAATGAAATGTTGGCACTCAAAATGCCTAGTAACGACAAGCCAAAAAAAGACAGAAAACACAGGAGAAGAGCAAATCTTGAAAATCGCTGCTCTCCTTTAAACTTCTTTTTGTAGGGGGAATGAGCCCCCCCCCCCTGCAGTCTCCACACCCCATGAACTCATATGCCAGCACTGAGATTGACATAGCTTAAATAAAAGTGCATATTCTGAGAAATGACATCCCAGACTAATATGCAAGTCATTTCTTTTGGGCTTTCAGTCTGTGTATTTTCAGACTTCCTCTAGCAGGTCCCAACATTTCAAATGGTTCTTATATATATATATATATATATATATATATATATATATATATATATATATATATATATATATATGTATATATATACCACACCCCCCTACTTTAATATTCTCCCTCCGAGACCGCACTACAGTGGGGAAAAGGGAAATTTCCCTTACCCGCACCGTCGTACAAACTCAGCAACAGTCTTCAGTGAAAAGCACTTTCGCATAAGTATGCCAGGCCATTTGGATTTCAGACATTTGCTCAGTCGAGCAAATGTCCTAGATCCATATATATATATATGTGTGTGTGTGTGTGTGTGTGTGTGTGTGTGCGCGCGCGCCCTTGTTTGGTCGATATCAGTTTAATTGAACAGATTCAGTTGTCCAAGCATCTAAGCAGATGGTTAACAGAGGTATGAGATCACTCAGTTCTTGAGGTAGGGGAGTATGACCTTTCCCTGATATTGTGCAATCTTAGAGTTAGTCACCCTGAAAAAAACTATGTTTTTATTTTTATTTTTAGTTTAAATGTTGCTTGCCCCAATGTTCTTATGCAGTCAACTATATATATATATATATATATATATATATATATATATATTTATATGCAAATATTATAGTATATTACTGGGTGAGACTTAATTGTTTCAACTTTCAACTTTCAACTGCCATTATTTTGGTGGAACATTCATGTTTTCATATCTTTTTTACTCCTACACATGATGTACCTATTTTTGGAGTTATTTATGTCCCTATTTTCAGGCTTGATTTACCCCTTCACACAATTTTGTGAATTCCCCTAATCACACGTAATTTTTTTAAACTGTTTAGGTCACAGAAAACCACCCTGCATGACCAAGATACTAGTTGCAGAAATAATTTAAAGAAAGAGGACCCAAAATTTACATCTCCAAGGACCGTACCTAGACAGACATGAAAGTGCTTTAAGGTTATGCTTTCCAGGCAGGTGTTAGCCTAGCAGTGAGCAGCATTCTACCTTCTCCATGGATGATACCACAATATAAGCATAAGATGATTGACTTTAACAACTGGCATAGTTACTAATGTCATTCTAAGGGGGTTCAATATTTTTCTGCTTGGGAGGACATGATTTTTGACAGACGTGCTTTGCAAAGGATGATCTACCCCAGTAGGTTTTCAGATATTGGCTAAAACAAGATCCACCCCTATAGTGCCTTTTTTAAGGCAAGATTGACCTGATAAACCATCTGACATAGAGAATTCTACTCAAGATAAACTAAAGGTGTTACTGCTCAATGCTAGAAGTCTCAACAGGAAGCTCCATTCCCTGGAAGCGCTTCTCACCCTTGAGAGTACAGTAGAGAGTCGATTATATGAATGTCGATTATCCGAAACATCAATTATCTGAACCCAGCCTTCCAAAGTTTTTGGGTAGGAAAAATCATAAAGTCTGAATAAGTAAACATTACACGTATTAGCTTGTGTATGTTTTTTGAACGTGCAGCCTGCTTGTGTGTGAAAAATATTCTTCATTGTCCACTGGAATTATTAAACGGTTTAAAAGTGTATTCCCTGAGTGCAGAATAAACAAGATTTTAGAAGTTTTTTTTTTATCCAGTTCAATGTATGTTTGATTATCCGAACAGTTTGATTATCCAAACTACCCTTGGTCCCAATTAGTTCAGATAATCGACTGTGTACTGTATTGACATCTGCGCAGTTACTGATACAAGATTTAAAGCCATGGAAGGCACCCCAACAGTGCAAGGTATAATACCTTCCGACATTAAGACCAGCTATAGTACAAGAAAGGACAAGAGGCAGAGCTATATTAATCTACATAGTAAGTGCACCTGAAGATTCATCAAACAATATGACACACTTGAGCTACTCCATGTCCATCTAACCACAAGTTCCATGCTAACACCTTGCACGGTATAGGTCCTCCATCGATGTCCCAGGATATCCATGCCATGTACTTGAATGTGCTGGAGTTACTCACCATTCAGCCCAACACCATGTTCATGGGTGATTTCAACTATCCCACAATAAATTGTGATTCATACACAACCACTAACATGCAAGCTAAAATATTCCTGAATTTTGTCAATGCAAACACCCTAGAAAAGCTAGTTTGCACACCTACTAGGAGTGCAAATATCTTGGCTCTCATACAAATATAAGGGAATGTCCCCCAGTGTAATGTCCTCATTGATCAGATCGGATCACAAAGTGATGACTCTTGAAATAAATATAAAGCCTGAACTCCCAGCATATCCCAGAAACTTTAAGAACTTTATTTCAAGTCAAACTACCTCCTATTAAGCAATGGCAATGGCATAGCTAAACACCACCTCCCCGAAACTCAGAGAACTCTATGACTTATGCAGACGTGTTTACGGAAACCCTGTACAAGCATGTAAATAACTGCATTAAAACAGTAGTACCAAACCCAAAATAAACTTAGGACAAACTCCAAATACAAGACCCCTTGGTGGACCCCCATTATAAATAGGTTGTACAACACAAGAAAGAAAGAAAGAAAGAAAGAAAGAAAGAAAGAAAGAAAGAAAGAAAGAAAAAGAAGATCCTGTCCAAAAATAGGAAGGGCCATGCCCAACAGGCAAAAAACTCCCACATCAGTTTCAACAAGCAACTCAGGGGAACACCCAGCAGCATGCTTAATTAACAGCAAATGGAGCTCCCTATGCCAAACTAGAGAATATAGCAAATTTTCTGGCCAATACATTTAGCTCCAGTTTCACCCCCCCATCACCCCCAGTTACCCACCTGGAAATACCCTCTACCATTTTCCCCCAGCTATCACTAAAGAACAGGTCTTCCCTAGACTCTGTAAAGCTGAAAGCACTGCATCAATGGATCCTGATAACATCTCACGGTGTCTCCTAAATAACTTGAAACATGACCTGTCAGACTCACTAGATTCTCTATTTAACCACAGCCACCAGACAGGCTTTGTCCCTAGGGAATGGAGGACTGCAATGGTCATTCCTCTACACAAAGAGGGACCATTAACAGACCCAGGGAACTACAGACTCAAGTTTGACTAGTCTTATAAGCAAGGCCAAGGAAAGAATTATCATGGACTGATAAACAAAAACATAGAAAATCTTCAAACACTACATCCATCCCAGTTCAATTTCATCAAGTGCAGGTCATACCTAATTAACCTGATGGACATTTTCAAGAAGGTCACTAGAGCCATGGATGAGGGCAAATGCTGCATATTGCAACCTGGCAAAGGTATTTGGCACAATACCTCACTAGCAAATTACAGATAAACTCTTAAATTTAGGCATAAATCCCCATGTCACCTAATGGATAGTCAAATGGCTCACAGGTAGGGCACATGAAGTTAGGGTAGGGGAATCCACCTCCACTAAGAGGTCTGTTACTCATGGTGTCCCACAGGGCTCGGTACTGGGACCTCTCCTGTTTGGAAAATACTTCTCTGAAGTCAAGATAAATGTAAAGGGTGTTAAGCTGATTAAATTTGCTGTTAACTGCAAGATGGGTACACTCAATGAATTCCCCAAAATGTAGATATCCTCCAGGAAGGTCTGACCCAAACAAATCACTGTTGCCACAGCCATAGCTTGAAACTCAGTGGAAAAAATGTATACTCATACTTGTTGGGAGATGACCATCCCTGCAAATTACAACATTGATAACACTCCCCTAAGAGTCAACCCAGAGGTAAGGGACTTAGGAACTCAAGTTGACAGTTATCTGAACTTTGATCATTATGTGTCCATGATTGTGAGAAAATCTATAAGAGCATGGCATTCAGATTTAATCAGATCATAGTCCCACTATACTTAGCACCTATTACGCCAATACACCCTTCAGCATGTATATGACCAGGCATTTGCAACAGCTGGGGTGGCAACAGTGGTTCCTCACTTAAAGAATACAGGGTATAAAAAATATGTTGTGTGCAGATCACCAGGCATTTGCAACAGCTGGAGTGGCCACAGTGGTTCCTCACTTAAAGAATACAGGGTATAAAAAATATGTCGTGTGCCCTGTCCCTGTACTCAATTTCCTACAGATTACAGAGGGTTGATCTATGCCTAACCTACAAGGCATTCTGTGTTTCACCCCTGATGGACGTCCTACATATTTGCAAAATAAACAGTGTTAGAATTAACCGATCGAAGGATCTAAACCTTATCTGTGACATAAAACATGTTGGAGGGACAAGTATTTGTCTCAAAGATTACCTCTTTTCTGGAACAGCCTTCCCATTCATGTGAATCAAAGCTCTTCCCTCAGCCTTTTCAAATACAGTCTGGACCAATGGATGGGAAATGGGAAATTCACTCCTGGCTTGTTGCCAGTGTCCCTTATGGATAGGCACAGCTTGCAGATGGCATATACCAAAGCCATTCTAGTCCTTTGACATTGATAATTGGGAAAACTTGGGCATGAATAGCTAGGCTTAAAAAGACTCTAGGGCTGTTTGTCTAGTAACCTGTATCCATATGATCATATGATCTCCATCTTTCAGAAAAATAAATAACACTGTGGCAGACTTTTGTAATGCAGTTCATTAAAGTCTACAGATTTTGCACTCTGTTTCTGATAACGTACTTATATTTTTTCCATCATTTATTTCATTCTTTGTTTTTTAAACTCATGTTTCTTAGTGGCATCCCACATTCCTATGCGAAGAGTTATGTGCTATTTAATATTCAAATTTTATGTTAAGTAGATATCTAGATTTTTGGATGGCTCAGCTGTATCTTGTTTTCAAAAGCCTTTGTATCTATTTTCACTATCTGCAGGTTGAGAGGTATGGTTGGAGTTTATCTCCATGTAATTTCATCTGGAATGTTCAAAGCTAATAAAATTCCACAGATTTACTCCATCTAGTGTGTCTTTTAGATACTTACAAACGATCCACATATGCTCTCACATTTTTTAGATGATCCACTTGGTACCTTGAATCCCAAGACCTCAAAACAGAAAAACAGATCTGCCCAACTCCTGTAACATGAACTGCTTCCTTGAGCATGCAAATTCTCTAACCATTAGTACTCAAGATAAAACTAGTTTGTGAAAATATGCAACATCTAAAGAAACAAATGTTTTTTGTGGGGAAAGACCTCTGCATCCCTCCCAGCCCCATACTTTATTATTCTCCTTCTAAGATCACTGAATCTGAGAGAAAGAGCCACTATGAAAACAAAAATATGTCCCATTGTTTCTCATAGACAGCAAAAATCTCAGACTACCCTGACCATGCATGGGCAAGCACAAAATCCATCCTCATGTAAATAAAAACTGACCAACAGAGGCTCAAACACTTAAAGAAGAAACTTTTTGATAAGCCAAATTCAGCACCACAGTTAGACTTGTTGCATCAGAATTAATAGTCAGTACAGGTGGCAAGTGCCGTACAAAAGTAAAAATACTCACGTTTTAAGAGATTCTGGAGGACAGAACTTTAAACCTATGGTTAGCTGCTGCAGCACTTGATACTAGCCAAAATGCCACCTCCCCAGGGCACTTTCATGCAAGACCAAGTTGTATGAATACAAAGTGCACATTTAACAATGCTCTCTACTTGCATAACTTGACTAAAAGAAGGAAGTACCTTTAAATAAATATGGTGGAAAAGTTATAATATTTAATTGGGATGAGAGTTTTGCATTGGCTTTCTTCACACCTGGGCTAAGCATTTGGTCCCTTAGACATAGGTTCATAGGTTCATAGGTTCATACTAGGCTATATGCCCGAGGGCATTTATAAGCCTAGCCCATAGTTTTGTGGCGCCCCCCCTTTAGTTTGGAGAAACTATGCCCATTATTTTTGCTGTGCCTCTGTCGACACTGGTGACCCTGGTGGTGTATCTGGGATCTCCCATCCATCATCTCCCATCCATTTTGACAAGATTCCTCTTGAACAAGCCTCCAAACTGCTCTGCCTTTGTTAGCATAGGGAGTTCCAGCACAGCATAGTTGGGTCCTCCATGATCCTATTACGCCCTATGTCCTACTAAGTCTATCTGTGGCCTCAGGTTTAAGTCTGGCTAGAGGCTCCTGAGATGAAGCATGTTCATTTTTGATGACATGGTGTGCTTGGTCAGGTTTGGGTTGGACTTGGCCTTCAGGTCTGGGCATAGATATAACTGGAGCAAGCGGTAAGCAACTGAATAGTTCTTTGTTTTTTTTAGCATAGATTTTTTTTTTTTTGAGCTTTTTTATTTTTTTTTTTTTTTTGTTTTGGTTCCAGCTGCTGCTGCTGTGTCTGCTGCACATCCAGGGGTATTGCATTGTACTTTGTATGATTGGACTATGACTTCCCTTGATCTAGATGTGAATCCCTCCTGAATTGATTAGGCTATGATAGATGTGAATCCTAAGTTGGTAATTCCTATACTGTTGTCGGTCTTTTAGCAATATTTAGCAATAATGAAGTGTCTGGGTTCCCAGGTCTGTCAACCCAGGGGTTGTCTTCCTTCCCTAAGGGTATGAGTATGCTATTATTGTAGATATTTATGGTAACCTTTTTTCGAAGGGCTTTGCTTTGGCATTTCTTGAAGGGCATTTGTGGCTCATGCCTTTGGCACATTTTATCCATTTTGTCTGTGTTGATCTGGTTGATATCTGTGTGTTTTGTGTTTTTTGTACTTTTGAAGCCATCCAGCAAACTTGTTTTTGTGTTTGCTTGTCCAAGTCTGTGGCTCACAAGTAGTGTAGAACAGAAAAGCAGGACTAACCCCAGAGTGGGCCCTTGTGACTGCCCCTGTGTGACAGGTGGGGATGGTGACTAGTTGTTCCATGGCATTTGAGTTTATGATTCCCAGGAACTTTTGGTCTAGTGTGTTTGGCTGTGGAGTAGTGTTCCCAGTATATATTTGTAGTTGAAGTCACCTAGTGTAGTGGTGTTGAGAGATACATTTATCCCCTCCAGTGTTTTCAGGAGGGGCATATGAGGTTCCTGAGTTTTGCGAGTGGCCTGTAACATGCTACACATTAAAGAGCAATCTGGCCTATGTTAATTTGCACCTGGAATCTTGAGGTTGAGGTTGAGATCCCATGGATCTAATCAGTCTTTCCAGGAATAAAGCCTAATAGAGCTCCCATACTAACTTGTAATATAGCCTTTTTCTTCTTCAGAAAATGAAAATAAAATGTAAAATAGCTGATGTAGACCCATCAGTTCATTTAAATACAGGTAATAATCAATGACTTGCTCTAAAAATGTGTTTTACTTTATTACCTGTTGACCAAGATGTCCCAGTACATTAACCAGAGTATTTTCCTTTTTGTCTTAGAAATCTAGGCAGTACAAGGAATTTAAATTATATCATATAGTTCACACAGCATTAAAGTTGATCTTACTGCGGCTCCTAGTCAAGATACCTTAAGCACTATTGAAAGATATTGCTTTAAGTAAACCCTACAGTTTGTACTCAACATAAGCTATTAGGTTACAGTGAGACCTACTGGCCTCAAGATAATTCCTAGTTATCTGCATATGTTTTGCACAAGCATTTACATGTTTCCAGTAAAAAGATAGCTAAAAAGTTGACCCTTAAAATCAAATCAATATGTTTTTAGAAATTCCATTATTTAATAATACCCTGCATAAATTCATTCAATAAACCATATTCCTATTTTTATCACCTAACAGATTAAATAAAATCATGGAAAATATTTAATTTTATGTGACTTGAAGTTAGTACAGTTATATAACTACCCCAGTACTGCCATTACTGCATTTATAGCAATATTGGTCCAGCATTTATGGTTAGCCTATTAATAGAAAAGTATTATCTCCTCCCATAACAGTGTCATAAATGCAAGCAAACTGGGAAAGGGAATTTATCGTCTCAAAAATATATATAACCCTGTCCTGCTGCATGATAAGAAATATTATCACAAATCTTGACATGACAAATATAATTTTTATTACAACAGGAATATAGATCTGCTTCAAATTCAGTGATGGAATGATAAAATTGTGTTTTACTATTTCTCAAAACTAGGAACCTATTTCAGAAAATGGTATACTTAGCTACAATAGTGGTAGCCAAGTACAGTGGCTCATGATTTTGCAAAACCAATTACACTTGAGATGGGCAGTTTGAACCTTCCACGTTCAAGTTATTTATAGTTAGCTGCTCCTGGTGTGTATATATGCCACCTTAATGACACTTTTACCAATGTCAGTGTGCAGGGCATGTAGCCAAGCATCTGAGTATTGTATGCCAAGATTGTTATAAGTCCACTTTTGCAATAGAGCATACTACACAGAATTGCAGTGTGTTATTCTAGCTGCCCTATGCAGCTGCAGTGAATGTAATTTTTCTCTCTCTCTTCCACTGAGTCATTTCTAATAAAATGGTACACCCAGCTGTCTTCTGAGATCCTTAGTGTGGGTCCCCAGCCTGTATAATGTCCATACTGTGTTATTGGTAGCAACAGTTTTTTTTTTATTTTATAAATTTGTTAATCACATAAGCCCACTAGACAAAATCAACAAATTGCTGAATGATAGGCATTTTGGTATACTGCTGTTTGGTTTAGCAAATCCTGCTGAGCTGTCTAACTTATTTATTTGAGTTCCATCAGATGACAATTACAGAATTGTTCAGTTGCTTTGAGTCAAGAAGATGGGACACATGGACCCTAGTAACCAAGGTTCAAATTTGATATACTGAATCCAACCTCAGGCCTGTTTCCAGTTGTGCACTCCATGTTTTATTGATGGCACATTAACTAGCTTTAAGTCATATGCCTGAAATATGGCAGCATATTTTAAGATGACTAAGTAGTTTAAGTATTTGTCAGACCAAACAAAGTGGTGTGTTCTATCTTTACTTAAACTGAAAATATGTACCTGAATTAGTATATGCCTTAGTTAATTTCTGATTTAGATTAAATGTGATATATGGCTAATGCTGCATGCAAGATAGTCTGTAAGAATAAATAGCTAACTCATAAAACAGAGAACGAATCCTGTAACAATGTCATTTGTTTAAACTTTTCATTGCAGTGTTCTCATATATTCTAAAAGTGCAGATGGCATTCTTATGATTAAGTATAACATTGGACTATTACCCAGGGGTCATTAAAGATCTTGACCAGATAAAATAATGAATTTGATGTGAGAGATCTAATCTTCTGGAGAATCTCGTACAGTTGCTAGATTTAAACAAAAATTAATTTGCTTTTTTTCCTCATTTTGGTTCTGGAAAAAACAGGCTGAGGAGATAAGGATTAAAACAGATGTGCTTAGTGCTAGTTCATCTGCTTAGATATAGGAGCCCCAAGAATCTGTGATTAAAACAACGTCTTTTTTAGCTTTGATGAAACTTACTGCAGTGGTAATATAATGCTGTTGATAGCTTTCATGCAGAATCCACACCAGAATTACCCAGAAACAGAACAAAATCTGACTGAAGATGATACTGGATTAGACAGGTCAATTATATGCTTAATCTGCCTTCTAGAGATTACATGTTCATTGATTGACTTTGAGTGTTTGGCTTGCCCTTGGCAGTTATCAGATCAGTGAGGTTGCCTTTCCTCTTAACTGGGTAAGAACATAATCATGCAGTGATAGGGTCTGATGGCAACAAAGCAGTAACTATTTTAAGTAACCCTTTTTCTTCGGCATTAGATGTGATAGATCATTTATCATTTTTCTGACTTTTTATTATTCTTAAAAATGAAATTATGTTTTTAGGAAGAAAATACATGCAGTTTCAGCATGAATGCATATGCATATAAATGTGTGTGTGCATGTATTTGTGTTTGTATATATACAAACAGACACACACACATGCACACACACACACATAAAATATATAAAAGAGTATAAAATATGTATTTGACAAAATTATCATATAAATTATTTTGTAAAGATTGTGCACAATGGTATCATTAAGTTATTTCATATGCAATTTCTTTGCTAACCTCTCAAGATGATTCAAATGTAAATTTCAAAAATCTGTTTACACAGCTTTGGAGATTTCTAAACAAGTGTTTAAACAAATTGTTAATCTTAGATGTTTATGCTGATAACAATGATGTGAAGATTTTATGTCCATTATACTAAATATAGTTGTTCTTGATATTTTACATTGAGGTTTTATTTTTGTTCTGTTGGTTTATGGATTAATTTCTTCAATATCTTTATTAGTTTTCATTTCAGTGCTGTGAGAAACTAGTTAAGAAATGAATTCATCCTTTCTGTAATGCCAGAGTTCTTGTCATTCTTATGAGTACAATTAATTAACAATCACAGCACAATGAGTGACAAAAGACAATGCAGTACATTTGCCAGTGTTTTATTACTGCATGATTTTCAGACTGATTACTATTAAGTAGTATGATCAGCTGACTACACTGAATGCATATTTTCAAAACAAGACATTTTCTAACTCAAGGATTTTAACTTTTTTTCTGATTTTTTTTCTGAACTTATAAATCAGGTGTATTAGACATGTTTATATGTACTGGAAACATTTAAATCTTGATTGTATGTTTTTTAACATATACATGCATATTAATCGCCCAGCTTTAATTTCCAAAGGTATACTGATGAATTACAATTATTATTATATTGTATTATATTATATTATATTATATTATATTATATTATATTATATTATATTATATTATTATGACTTACAGATTTAAAAAGTTTATATAAAGATGTTTATATGTAAATATAATGCCAATGTATGCAGTCATTTGATCTTACCTTTACACAGCAGTTCACAATGATTTTTCTTTATTTTTATTTAACATTTGTTTACTGGGAAATTCTGACTTGGAACAAAGCCAATTTTCAGCAGAGGCCCAGGGAGAGATGCTCCAGATGCAAGTCTTTGTAATGTGGGAGGAAACCGGAGCACCTGGAGGAAACCCATACAAATGCAGGGAGGACATGCAGACTCTGCACAGAAGGCACCTCAGCCAAGAATTGAACCGGAAAATCTCTTGCTGTGAGGTGACAATTCAACCACTGCACCACTGTGCCACATCAGTCCATTCTTAACAAGTACTATAAGTTAGTGTGCATTCCATGTTTCCTACCCCTGTGTCATTGTATATACATTTATCTGGAAGAAAGAAAAATAGGAAGTCAGAAGCTATGTACATAGTCAATACAGTTTCTTCCCAGTTAGAGATATGCTAGATTGTTCTTGGTATACATAGGTTTTGTTGCTTTTTCGAGTTGAAGGTCTCATTAATCAAGCTCATACCTCTCGATTGTCCAGATTTTTGTAGAAAGTCCAGAGTTTTAGCTCATATTTTTGGTCTGTTCCGCATAAAATTTGTGGTTTTCTGTCAAATCACTGGGATGATCTGATGATAGAAATTGCTAAATAATGACATGCATTTGAGTTTCAGACTTCAAATCCTTCAGAAAATGCATGTTAAAGCAAACCCTGTTACCATAGCAACTTTCTAAATTTATAGGATTAATGTTTAAAATACATCCCTATTTTTGGGCTTCTGTCCTTCCATGTTCTCAGACTTTATCCAGATTTCTTGCACTAAGAGGTGGAGAGATATGATCAAGCTAGCAGTTAGAAACACCAAGAGGCCTGTCCCAAACAAATAGTTGGTGTCAAAAACATGGACAAAAACTAAATGCCAAGAAGCACATACACGTCTCCTTTGGCAAGCATGACTCCATTTGAAATTATTACGTAAACAACACACCTCTGAAAATTGATCCCTTTGGGATTTGGGAACAAACAGGCTAGGCATCCTTTCATTGATAACGGTGGGACATGGTTTCGGTGAATCCAGTAAGCCATGTAGTTCAATTTTTTTCCTTTTTTTCTTTTTTTTTTAAAGTGGACCTTGGTGAGCTGTCTTAAGATGCACATCTAAAATGCAAAACAGCCATTCTGGTGTTATGGGAATGCAAATCAAATTTCTCTTTGAGATATACCCACAGCAAATATACTTATGTGTCATCCTTTCTACCACTTTTATTACAGGAAGATGAAGTAATGATATCCGTACAGTGCATAAGAAAAGGATAACAAATTAGCCGTAAACAGTTCATAAAGCATTACATTTGTTATAGTTTTAATTTACAATACCTATAGTTCAGATTTATTGTACAAGTCATACTGTTGTTGAGCCACTTAGGACAGCTACAAGTTCAAGTATTAGGGACTTCATATGTTGAGGGGAAAGACAAGTACTGTAAGCAAGGGCATCTCTCTGTCTCTCTCTCCCTCTTTTCAGTCTCCATTCTCTGTTTCACTGTCTTTGTCCATCTCGATCTCTCTCTCTCTCTATCTCTGTGTCTCTCTGTCTATTTGGCTTCTGTTTCACAATCTATGTGAGTCCATGTCTCTCTGTTTCTCTCTCTCTTTCTGGGCAGCTCTTGGAATGTCTTTGTGAGTGGGCTTGAATATCAGAATTAAAAGGGTAGTGCTGACTATTATAGTTAAGAAGCATCTCAATTAATATATAGTAATGGAAAAGTGAAGAAACAGAGAAAAAGTCACTCCGTCTGACACTTAATTGTGCTGAATATAAGGAAAATGCTTTCAGTTATTCTGCAACTCCACTGCATAAATGGGCATTTGCTCAGTCCCTGAACTATATTCCTAGGTACATCATGTCTGATGCAAGACCGCAACTGAAACATAACCTTAAATCAGGCAACATTTATCTGATTTCATTGGGACATCAAAAGCAATCCTTGTTGTGTTATGGTGATAATAGTCCCTACATTTTCAAAAGCTGCATTTTAGTGGATGGCCATTATATTTTCTTGGGTGATATAAATGGTGTTAGAGAAGACAGACATTTTCAACCACCTCAGCCCTTTAGGACTAAGGTTTTCCTAAATAAGCATTGGCTATGAGTTCATAATGCTGGATTCAGTTCATTTTCTTTAGTTTTTTGGTTATGTGACAACTAATGGTCATTATGATTTGCACAAATGTGTGTATTAATATCCATGATTATATTTGCTAGAGGACTAGTAAAAAATGTCCTTACTGGGTTCCCATAGTGGTTGAAGAACACCAGCAGGGGCAGGGACTCATGAACAATCTTAGATGGTGTTTTATGGAATGAATAAACAGCACTGACTGAGAGGGTAGAATGAAGAACACTAATGGCTGACAGCAGTTGTAGGATGATTCGTATCTGTTATAGAGAGCTGCTTCCTGTAGTCCAAGGTTAGATTCTCTCAGCCTCCATTTCATACTGTCTTACTCTATCTGAGCTAATCACTTAACTGTACAGTGTTCTGCGGCAATTGAGAAATTGAGCTAGGCACTTCAGTGGTCTCCTGCTTAGTGTCTATCTGTAAACCTATTTAATGGTTAGAAGTTGCTACTTGTGTTAATTTGAATTGTATAAAGTATATACTATTATCATTGCAGGGATATTTTGTGAACAGTTAATACATTTTTATAATGCCAGGAAGATAATTATTCAGTTTTGATATAGTAGCATATTCCTTGCCTTGTTTTAAGGTAATAGCAGTATGCTTTTTGCATTATTATTATATTATATTATTATTATTATTGCAGGGATATTGTGTGAACAGTTAAGAGATTTTGATAATGCCAGGAAGATAATTATTCAGTTTTGATATAGTAGCATATTCCTTGCCTTGTAGGATAATAGTAGTTTTTTTTTTGCATCATAATTAAAATAAAGTAAATAAGAAACAGGCTAATGTACCTGTTATCTTATGTCACATGCAGCTCAGCTGCATGTTTGGTTTTACATTACAAGTGCAGGTATATGTGCAGGCCATAAGTTGTTCATGTGTATATAGTATAGGAGCAATAGTTGGGTCATTGTTTTCCTTTCTTTAACAGCTTTATACAGATGCACTGTTTTGTTAAACCATGCAAGTGTTACGTTTGCTTTTGCCAAAAATGACTGACTGTATTTAATGTCAAATGGGACTTATCAAAACGTACAGCCATGAAAGGCCTTCAAGGAGCCTGCCAGCAAAAATTGACACTTATATACCCTTTTCTCAACCCAGGTTATTTTTAAATTGAGACTATAAGTTTTGTCTCCTCAAACATTTGGGTAGCACATTTCATAGCCTGGCAGGCCTGGCATGAAAAGCATTCCCTAAAACATTAGTCCTTCGAGGTATACATCAACCAATAAACTACTATTTCTTATATTCTTTAGGTGCCTAATTTTGTAAATACCAACCCCTGCAACAGATAAACCATTACAAATGCATTTATGTATCATTATCAGAGTTCCTGTAATAAACCTATAGCTCACAGTACAACTGGACAGCATCCAATCTTCTAATATAATCCTGCCCTTTCAGACCCTTAATTTCTCTACTAAAAACCTTTGTATTCTCTTGTTTCTTCAGATGTAAATTGCTATATGAACAAACTACAGCCTCATACTCAATAATGGGATAAACAGGACTTCCCAAGATTTCTGCACACTAGTAAACAGATTAATTTCAGTTCTCACAGTGTAAAAAAAAAGAAACTGAGATAGATGGGGTCAGTAACTCTGCCAGTTTTAGTAAATTCAGTTACTGGCTAGTAAGTATACTGTCTGGATGACAGCAAAGAAGAAACTTAGAGAGCCTGAATGAAAATCAAGTAGAAAAGGTGAAGAGAGAACACAAACTGGGAAGAATCCTGCAGCTTTTCAGCAAAATGCAGTTCAAGGTATAGTTTTTGTGCAAGATACGGCTTCCAGTAATCTAACTGAAAAATAAATCAAATGTTCTTGGAGCTGATTAAAATAAATGAAACATTAAAAGAGTATATCAACTCAAATAAAAGTCTGGAAAAATGTTAGAAGCTTTAAACAGCTATTCAGTTGAACTGATAAAACTGCAAAAATCAGAAGTTTAAATGAAGAAAAGGCTGGCTGAGTATGAGTTTTCTCAAGATGAGCTGTTTAAAAAAATGGAAGAGTTTAGAGGCCAGAGCAAACAAGGAAAACCTGAAATTTTCCATTATACCAGAGAAACTGGAAAGAACAGACTGCATTAATTTTATGAAGCACAAACAAACTACTGGAATGAACTGGACTGGAGGAAGAAGACCAGCAACACTGAAAACAGTAAATTATAAAGCATTAACCACGTTTGTAAAATATGGTTTTGCAACAAAAAGTGTGGGGGACTTAGAAGCACATATCTGACTTCATGTAATTAATGTTTGGAGTGATACTAACAGGAATACGGAAAAAGTACCTGTAATTAAAACTAGTTTTGTTCTTAACAGTATTTGTATAAAACATTTCATGATATACATTGCATGCTATATAGCAAAGCATTTTCAGTTATTTTTGTTTGTGATAAAGATACTAAAGTAAACAAGTGGCTTTTTCTTCTTTTTAAGAAATGTGGACATTATAATGTAAATAGAGAATAAAGGCATGTTTTAAGTTAATATGCTGTAATCTTGGGTTGCTGAGGTGGGGATAGGGTGTAACATTGCACAGATTATAATACATGTAGAGTTAATGTGTTTCTCGTATTTTTGAATTGTTGAATGTCTGGATTAAGGCCATTGGCTTAATCTAATAAAATTTTTTGTGTAAGCAAGTAAATAAGAGAACAGGGAATGTAATAAAAAGTTCAATGTCAGTTGAGAAGTCTGCAGCTGAGGGCAGCTGTACATTTTGTTATGTTTCCATGGAGACAAGCTGACTACAGAGGCAGGCAATAAAAGCCAGAGTACTTTTTAAGGCCAAAAGTTAATCTTTCTGAAAGCACACAAGCTGTTTTTCACATCTAGGATGGGAATAAAGATAAGACAAGAACAGACAGCAATTAGTGTAATTAAGAGAACATAATGCATGTGTGCACAGCTGTTGATTTGGGACAACTGATCCTATCAGTAGGGTTAAACTTCATTATTTGAAGATGTACTTTTTTGTGTTTGTTTTAAATTAATATGTTCTAGGTGTCCTTGGGGTGTGTTTGTTTTGTTGTTTGAGGGTTTTCATTAAAACAAAAGGTCTTGTAAAATATAAAATAGGTTCAAATGGAGATAACAAGAAATTGTACCAAAAGATCAACCTGCCAACGATGAGTGGGTATATATAACACAAAAGCTGGAAATAGACACTTAAAAAAATGTCATATATAATAGGTGGGAATAATAACATCTTATCATAATGGCTATACTATCCATATTGTTTTTCAACATGAATGGCTTCATAGATATAGACAAAAAGGAAAGAGAATTGAATTATATTAAGGAATGCAGAGTGCAAATAGCGATGCTACAGGAGACACATTTAGAAAGAAGTGAGCAAGTGAATTTCATAAAGAAATGATCTCAGGAGAGATATTCAGCAGACTATCAGGGACAAAGAAAAAGGAGAGTACTTATACTGATTGCTAGAGGATCTACTGCAGCAATAATAGAGGGAAAATTATAATAATGGCAGATTTGTGTTAGGAAAGGGCTACTGACAAAGGAAGAGGATTATGCGGGCATGTATTTATGTTCCACTTAAAACTGCTATTATGGAGCTACAAAAATTTGGTAGAAATAGTTAACTTTCAGCAGGGAAAATTACTTATCTGTCATATAGCTTATCTACATAAGCAGTGTCAATACTTTAGTGGTATAATAAAAAAGAGGTACAGCTCAGCTTGGATACTATTCAACTGTTAAGCAGAACTTTCCTTAGTAAAAGCAACTGGACTCATTGAAGATGGGTCCATTGTTTGGTGGTTCCCTACATCCTGATTGGTTAGTTCCTTGATAAGTCTTTCCATGGCTTTGCATATGAGGCTGGTCAGACTTTTGGGTCTGTCATTGAAGAACAACTTTTTCTAAAAGTGAGAAATGTCTATTTGATGTTATCTGGAGCAATAACATTCTTGCATGTCTTTCAGGGATTAGTATTATTCCAGTATTATTTGTATCACATGGCATTTTGTTTTTTCTTTACAAGGTATGCTCTTCCTATAATAGCTCAGTCCTTAGATTATGATCTTCTTTGCCTGTCAGTTTTCTAGTGCTGTCTCTTCTTTGACTTAGAATGACAATGCCTTGCACTGATGTTTTCATTGAGTAGCAATGGAAACAATATCTGTAACAATTTTTTTGTTAGTGGCTCACTTTGGCTTTGAATAGCTGCAGACTTCCAAGCAAATATTTATTGTCGCTTTCTTGTTTCTTCCAGAAACAGTGGCCTTATTGGCTGCTTTTGTAAAGCCTGAAAATACATTAGCATCAGGTATTGCCTTCCAATTCAGTCATTATCTTAGTTTAGGTGTCATGTTTCATGAGTTCATGCCTTTGCTGATAGGTTCATAGGTTCATATTAGACTAGTTTCCCTTGTGAGCAATTTTAAGCCTAGCCAGTTTTCCTTTTTGTGCTTGAATTAACCTGTCCCATTTGGATAGAGATTGTCCTTACCTTTACTTAAAGTCTTTCGGCTTTTCCCGGTTAGGGGTTACCACAGCGGAACTCTGGTCCGCTAATTATTGGCAGTGGATTTTTACAGTGCCGAGTTGCCAGCCTGATGCCCAACCTTCAAAGAAGGCACACCCATTCACACTCGACACCTACCTGCATGTCTTTAATGTCACTCGACCATGGGGAGGACATGCAGACTCCACACAGAAGGCGGTCCAGCTGAGAATCGAATGGGAGGACCTCTTGCTGTGAGGCAACAACGCTAACCGCTGCACCACCGTGGCCTATTGTCCTTACCTATACAATGGTCAATAATTATATATTACCCCTAATGAAAATATCTGGGATCATACCATATATAATTGCATAGGACAAGTCATTTAGGAGGTGGTTCTGTCCATTAGTAGTACAGAGAGCACTGCTGGGGAAAATTTTCTGTTTCTGATCCATAGATCCATTGATCCAAGTCATGCTTGAATATGGACAAGGATGAGCTTTATTTTATGTGGAAACTCTGCTCCAGAGCAGCAGTATCATCTGCAAGGTATACTTGTCCCTCCAAACTGTTCTGTTGATTTTGTAGAAGTGGATTAGATATGTAGAGTGAATATTTCTGATACCATTTAATTTGCTAACTGTGCAGTAAATCCATCCATAATGGATCAGAGGATGCTGTAAATGACAGACACAGGTCACCTCTTATCAGTCTGTTGGATATTGAGTATAGTGACAGAGCTTTGAGTTGGTCCATGTATGACATGTTGTTTAGACCTTGTATCCTTTTAGTAAGGTACTTCTGTGGGCATTTCAGTTATTGCATATGTCTGGACACATATGTGCCAATGGGAGAATTATATTCAATGATTGGCTTAATTTGGGTAAGTAAAGGGCAGGCAATGACATCCCTGGATGTAGACACAATCACTTTGTTTATAAGATGTGCAATATTGAAGGACTTTCATACAACAATGGGCACATGGTGTTCAAAAGTTATGTCACTGTCCACATATGTTTCCAAATCCCAAACAACTGGGTCAGCTTTTAAGGCTATACAGTAAACTCTCAGTTAACTGGAACTCAAGCAACCGGCAAAAAAAAAAATTGAAGAAATACAGTATAATTTTCATGTGTTGAACTTTCTGTTTCCCCCCACAGAAACATACCTTATGTTTTTAGAGTTTTATATTTTTAAAAAGGAAGACAGGAATAAATGTGCTGTCTCCCCAGCCTGAGAACAAGTCAAACAAAACAAATAGTATAGGTACAGTATTAGTCAGGCCTATTTTAATAGTAACTCTCATGCAACCAGAAGCTACAGTTATCCGGCATCTACCAATCCCATTGGTGCTGGTTTAAGGAGAGTTTACTGTATTGTCAATGTGCTAATTCTCTGGGGTAGATGACTTTCCAAACAATACAATAATATAGTTTTGGCCTTTAGTTTCAGTCCATGATTTTGACACCAGTTATTTATTTGTGACAAACCTTCCAGCAGAATGGTTAAGTCATTTGGGGATTTAATGACTGCTCCTAGCTTGCAGTCATCTGTAAACTTAGTCAGCCAGAGCTCATTTGTATGGGCTTTTACTTCAGAAAAGTAGATGCCAAACAGAAACAGTCCCAGCACAGAACCCTGAGGGAACTCCTCTAGTGACTAGTCTCTTTGTGGAGGTAACTTACCCTATTTTGATTTCCTGCATCCTATCTGTGAGCCAGTTGGCAATCTAGCGGGGTGACATAAGTGTTTATTCCCACTTTATTTAGGTTTTCTACTTTGCCTTAGTGGGGAATTGTGTCAAAAGCTTTGGCCAGGTTAAAATATGCAGTGTGTATCATTTTGCCTTCATCCATTGTTATGGTAACCTTTTCAAGAAACACCAGGATGAGTAAGCATGACCTACCCTTGATGATCCAAACTGAGATAGGTCCAATGTTTGGTGGTGCCCTATTCCCTGATTGATTAGTTCCATGCTAAATCTTTCCAGGGCTTTGCATATGAGGCTAATCAGACGTTTGGTCTGTAATTGCCTGGATCTGTGGAAGGCCCTCCCTCATGCAGGGAAATGACTGTAACTGTTCTCCACTTGCTTGGCATAAAACCTCTGTGGTGGCTGAGATTTTGTTAGGAGTATGGCTAAATTGTGGTTCATGCTATTTAAGATGGATCCAATGATATTTTCAGGACCCATCAGTGCAGTATTTGTAGCTTTTGATAGCACTTTTAGGACTTGATCTTGTGAGATAGTTGGAGGCAAGCCAGTTTCAGGTATATCTTAAAGGACAGACAGAGGGGGGGGGGATATCAGTAAAGTTAGAGCTAAATATAGCAGCCAAGTAATTTGACTATATCCTCAGCCTCAGTGGAGGGAAAATCATTCATGATCAGCTCATCTTATTGCTGCATTGTGCTTTGAGATTACAAACATAACTAAAAATGCCTTTTGATTGTCATTGACTCGGGTAGTTATTTTAGCCTCAAACTTGGCTTTGGTACATTTTGTTCAGCTCCTGAGTTGTCTGTTTATTTCAGTGACAAGGGCTTTAACCTTTTGGGAATTACTCTTCTTACTTTTGGTCAAACTTCTTTTCCTTTTGTTATAAATCTTTTGATATTCTGGTTCCACCATGTGGGTTTTTTTCTGCGGTTTGCCCTACACTTCTTCCTATAGGGTACAGCTGCATCTGTGCTGTTGACATACTAGTATAGTGTGGTTTAGTATGTTTCTATATATTCAGTAGAGTTATCTGGGTTTGGTGGGAATTTGAAGCTTGCCAATATATCACTTAGGAGTAGGTAGTTTTACTAAAGAAATGTATAAAGGTACCTTGGGTGGAAGGGATCACTGGTTTAAATTTTATTTCAAAGGAGACTGTATTACAGTTAGGGATAACAAATGAAGAAGATATGCAAGGGACAGTGCAAGATGCTCCAATATTAGTAAGGGCAAGATCCATGATATTATTGCCCCTAGTGGGTACCCTGACTCATTGTTCCAGGGCATTTGTATCGTCAAGGCCCAGGAATATGTGTGCTTGTGCACTAGTGGTTGTTAGGGTTTCACATTCTATAGCTGGATAATTTAGATCATCTAGGAAAATGGTATTGGGTTTAATACTGAGTGATTCCTTAGGATCATAGGATCATAGGAGGTTACTAGGCTAATGACCCTGGGGCCCTTAAAAGCCTACCCAAGAGTTTATCCACAAAAAAGAACCCTCAGTCAGCACCTGTCACCCCTGTCAATGAGGGACAAAAGTGGAACCCCTGGGACAAATTTGTGGTTTCCCATCCACTCATCAAGGTTGCGCTTGAAGAGGGTCAGCAAGGTACTCTGTTTGAATTGTATAGGAATTCTATTCCAGAGACGGAGCAGCCTCTGCAAGACAAGCCTGTCTCTCTAGCAGGTTTTGCTATTTTCTTATTAGATTTAGGCCTTTTGAGTGGGTAATGTGCAAGGAGTTAGACTTATGGATATGGATCATCTCTAGTAGGGCAGGGTCTGAGTGATAGTGATTTGAGCCTCCAGTTCCTGTAGATAGATATTGTGGCTTTCCTGTGCCACAGAGGGAGTTCAATAGCTAGCTAACATATGCTACTGGACCTTTTCTCATGGTTATTTGGACATGAAGAAGCTCCAGTGTGTCATGTTGCTCTACCAGCATTGATGCAAGTCTCTTCTGGATGTCGATTGAGACACCTCTACCTTTTTACCCCTCCTGTACAGTAGCTGGTCTAAATGTGTGGTAGGCATTATAACCCTCACAGTCCTAATACTCTCCATTATTTTAAGCCATGTCTTAATCTCTACACAGATGTCAGTGTCCTCCAGGGTGAAAAGGGCTTAAAGGGAGTACCCACCAATCACTGAATAACATTTGTAAGTGGCAGAGGTTGTTGCCATGTAGGGGAGTACCCACCAATCACTGAATAACATTTTACAGTGGCAGAGGTTGTTTCCATGTAAGGGAGTACCCACCAATCACTGAATAACATTTTACAGTGGTAGAGGTTGCTGCCATATGCTATACCAGATATGCTGTCAGATTCAATAAATAAATAAATATATGCATAAAAATCAACAAAGAAGAGATATTAATAATAATGTAAGAGTTTATGCAGCATAACTCTCAACCTCTTAGCACAAGAATTCTTGACAAAGCCAAAAATAATAAGGGGGCAAAGGCCTAGAAATAGGGACAATTTTTAAATATTGTTCTTATAAGCTTAGAAAGTTGATAGCATAATACTTTTTGCATTAACATACATTTTCTGAAGGCAATGAAGTCTGAGAATCAGATATCTATCATTATTTAGTAAATTCAACCCTCAATGAGTAACCAGAAAACTACAAATTGTATGAGGTACAGACCAATAATATGAGACAAAAATCTGGACATTCTGCAAAAATCTGGACAATTGAGAGATATGCTGTGCAGTTAGAGTGCAGATTTAGGAACGAAGGGAAAACTGCTTAAATAATGCCTTGTTTTTTTGCTGGCAGTATGCACAAAACTGTTGTCTGATTAGAACAAAACTTGTCTCTGGATACAGATGTCATATTTAAATGATGATATTATCTTAAGTGTTCTATATTAAAAACGCAAACTCCTTCCTCAGAGCATTTTTGTTATGCTATTTTAGAGAGAGGCTTTTGATGTTTTAGACTTTTCTTTCATAAACTATACTGCTTGTTAACAATAACCGGTGTCCCATTAAAACAGTATTACTTCCAAATAGTAACTTTAAGTAGCTGTATTCTTCTAATTGAATTTCAGAAAAGTGAGATAATTGAAGTGGGAAATTACCAGGATGATGTTGCATATTTTCATTTTTTACACATGTTCCGTGGTGAGTTAATCGATAGATGTATTTGAAATGTGGAATGTTATTCATTGCAATATGACACAGTCATTTGAGGTTATGCGAGCTGTAGCCTTAGGACCTAGGTTTAAATGTTTCAGTCTTTACTTACATAGTCTGGGAACGTGAAGAAATTACTTGATGAGAATAAAATACCTTGAACACCTGTGCCTGGTGGACTTCATCTGCTTAAATTTAATGCATATGTAACTTAGTGGTTAGAGCAGATAGCTGTAAATTACTTTACTTACTTCATTTCCTGTATATCTACAGCATTTCCCACTTGCGCATGAGAAAAGAGCACATGCATTCTCCAATGTACGTAAGTTTTCTGATGTGTGAATAGATAATAGTTGAATATTATATACAGAGCAAGTAGCATTTTGGACTGATTTTGTTGTCCATTCGTAGATGGTTTTGGAACCAAACAGGATTCTTTTATGTTACCAAACTGAACTTATACTATGCGCTGGTGCTAAGCAGATGAGCCATTAATTGCTTCCTGTGCTAGGGTAATATTAATGCAAAAAGGGTAAGCAAGTAACACTGAAAGTATTTACTGACAAATGCATAATAATTACATGGTAATTAAAGTATTTTATACAATGGTGTGATTTATGAAACACCAACTGGCCAATCATGAGCTTAAAAGACAGAATTCACGTGCTTAAAAGACAGAATAATATAATAATAAATTATTAATGCTTAACTCACTACTCAAGTTTTTGTTAAACATGAGGGCTAGGAAAGGAAAGCAGATAGGAGGACATCTATTTACCCTTCAGTAAATTATACTTTTGAATATTTAATAATTATTGTGATATTACCCATAAAGGCACAACAGTGAACCAAAACTATAAATGGCTGCCTGCCTTAGCACTCTATTATTTTTCAGTGTATGTAGTAATGTATCCTGCAATGTAATCTCTTTATAACTGACATACTAGTGCAGTAAATCAGTACTACATATCAGTGTAGCTTCACAGATTCAACACAGTTCTTCAAACTTACAAAAATCATAAAACTGATGAAGCCACAATTTATATAAATATATCCCACTATATAAATGTATGTATGCTACTTCAACTAGAATATCACAGCAAATGTACGCACATAGTCAATACTGTACACCATACTGAATAATATGCAAAAGACCTATGATGAGTGTAAAGTACACTTTATAAAATGTGTCCCTTACAATAGTCACAACTACTGTGTCACTTGTTTTGCTAGGGCTGGGAAGTTTTTTCCTATTAAATGTCATTTGCTTATATTGTTTATATTGTGTACAGTTTTCAGTTTTATTTATTTTTTATTTATTTATTACATTTCTTAGCCAGCAAAGTCCAACTGGGCCAGGAGCCTGTTTTCAGTGGAGGCCTAGGGAGAAAAGCTCCACAGCAGCACAACTTATACATTGTCAGACACAGTATTTGTTCACTGTACAGTAATATTAAGACATTAATATATAATTATATTTACAATAACATAAGACAGTTATGGCTGAAATTGATCCAAAGAAAGCATTGTAGGACTTGAGATGTGATAAATTAGCCTTGTACTTCACTGATGCTACATGCTATACACTTTTCTGAATATTTTGTATGTGACATTTTTTCTTTTATATCAATTATAACTACTTCTGAGACAGCATTTCAGTCTACAGTACACTTTTATTCGAAATCTAGCATTGCAACAGTTGACTCTTACCCCGTGCACACAAAAACCAAATTAAATAGTTCTGTTCTTATGCTTACACAGTTGCTTCCTAATTTTGCAGAACTTTTAAAATTTTATCTAAAAAAGTTCCATTTTTAAACATAAATAATAAATCTATTTGTATTTAATGAATTGTGAGTTAGAAATTTGATTAGATGCCATAATATTAAGCTAACATCTATGTAGAAAATACACATCGCAAATGTGTACTGCTGCTACTCACACATGCTAACTAATCATACTTTTTTTTAAATCTGAATTTCATATAATTGCAATAATTTATGGTCTGTATGTGGGTATGTTGTGATACAGTCTGTTTGCTGTGTTCAGTGGCTTGGTGTTAATGGTCATGATCACCTTGTTCCAGTAATCATGAATATGTGATAACATAACCCACATCCTAAACATTAATGCTGAAACATCTAACAGTAAGGAATTGATATATAGAAATGAAATTATTGCTACACGTCTGCTTTTTACTTATGATATTTTTATAATAAAACAATGTAATGGAAAATGTGTACCCATAGGAAACCGACCAGCAAAATTCTACCTGACATTAAAGTAATCGTCTTCTTCCATCTCTCCCTCTCCCTTTTTCTCATCTAGCTGTTTATATTTTAACTCTCATTACAAAACCACTTATTTCATGTTAATAATTTTGGTTCAATTTCTATAAACAGTTATAAAAGTGAAACAGGCAGCATGTTAACCTATAGCAGAAGAATGTCAAATTTGAAGGTTAATGGACTACTTTTGTTGGAGTCACAGTCCCTCAAAAAAGATTTTTTTATATAAAAAATAGTTTGAAAAACAGATATCATGTCACTATGTACAAACTTAAAAAAGTATCAGCAACATCATTTATAGAAGACATATAAATGGAAGGGTAAATCAACTGAGATTTCCATACAGTATTGTCCTGAAATAAAATAACTAAATCAGTTTGGAAAGCACATATAGCGCTATAGTTCTACTAGATTTAAATTGCATAAACTTGTTCGGAAAGTACAGTTTTATTTTGGACCAAGTGCCAGTAAGAGCTTAGCTAAGTCACCTTCTCCTACAAGTGTTACCGACACTGTGCTGCCTATCTTCTAGACTACGGTGGCTATGTAATATCTGCTCCTGAGTCTACAATTTTATGCTACAGTGTTAATATAGCTACCTTTTAAAGCTCTGTATTTGCCTATTTGTGCCTATAGCTTGCTATATTTCTTATATTGCACCTGAACCATTTGTGTTGTTTTACAGTATAGTTTTTGCCTAATACTAGCTACATTTGTACAGTGTACCTGAATTGTTTGTACTGTATACTTTATCTGCTGTTTCACATATTGCACTGCCACTGCTCAGTTTTCTCCTTAATCCATACAGCTATCAACACTCTCTGCACTCTTTATCTCCATACCACCCTCTCTACCTAACTTGCATCCACACATTTTCTCTCATACTTTCAGAGGCTCTCCCATACAGTCCTTATACTAGTTGCCTACCACACATAGCTCATACTTGTAAACACTTCTTTCCCTCACACTCACCTTCACATACTGTCTACTCTCCCATCATACACACAACCTCTGTTTCCAGCTGTATACTACTTCTTGTTTTGTCCCCCTGTATTCCTAACCCCCCTTTCTCTCTCTCTTTTTTCTAAGTTAACACTACCTACAACTTCAAGCCCACAGACATACCCTGCCTGGACCTACTTGATATACAGTCTTCATGGCTCGGCCTCTCACGTATGTTGTATAGTTAAAGTATGTCCTATCTAAGTTTGTATAGCTGGGTTTAAATCTCAGAATCATTTACTGTTCTACCACAGCTGGCTGCAGCTTGCACATCACCATTTCCACTCTCTATCCACACCATTTTTGCCATACCCTCCCTGCTTTCCTCCCCCTACCATTGCCATCTCTGGCAAGATGCACTGTAAAGCACCCATCCTGCTGCTCTCCCCCTTATATCTTTTTCTCTTCTAAGCTAACATTCCTTTCTTACTCTACCCCTTTTGCTGATGCTCTCCCCTCATATATCTCTGTATCCCTTTCCTAAGCATCCTATTTGCCCAACACCAGTCTCCCTACTCTCCTCCTACTATCTCCTTTCCTAAGGAATACACAGTACAACTCTCGAGCTGTTCTCCCTTCTACTCCTGTCTTTCTCTGCTCACTTTTTGCCATGCTTACTGCTTCTCTGATTGTTTTTCTTGATGTTTCTCCAGTTGTTGAGGGTGTTTTTTGGTCTCTCAGGGTGTAGCCTCTATTCACCCTAGCTAATGCTTGGGTTCACTCTGCTCCTCTACCTTACCCCCATTCCCACCCACCCCCACTTCAATTGCATCTATACCTAACCACATCGGCACACACCCCCTTTGCCCACCCTGCCTACTTCATTCCATCATAACACATTCTCGTTCTCATTCCTCCAACTCCTCCCCCAACAATTACCTCACTCTATTATCCACCTCTCCTCCCTCCAAACCTATTACTCAAACAACCACTAATCTTCTACTTCCTTAGGTAATATTACTCACTCCACAACTCCCCTATTTCAATCCCTCTATTCTCCTGCTTATACTCTAAACATAATGCTATATCTACTCCTGTCTATACCTCTCCTGTTTATCCTCACACCAGCCACATCCTACCATAGTCCCCTACCCTACTTATACCCCAGTCCCACCCTTCCACTCTCACAAATCCTACACCCTAAACCTTTCTCCTTCCTAATAGCACCCTCCCTTTTCTCACATCACTTTACACATCGCTTCAAACTCAGACTCCCTCCTCTTCACAACTTCCCAAAACCCAAAATAAAATCCTTTGAACCTAACCCTCTTAGGTTTAAGCTGTCTTCCTCTATACTTACTCTTCTTCTTGCAGTTGATATATATCCTAACCCTAGTCCTTTCAATAACTCTTCTCCTCCTGTTAATTCTCTAACATCTTCCTCTACCCACTTCTCCTCCCTATCACATACCACCTCATCTAGCAGACACCTCAAAATCTTTGCACTCAATATTCACAGTACCCTAAACAAAGTCCCTGAATTACACTCCTGGATAACTCTACATAGTCCAGATATCCTCTGCATCTCTGAAACACAGCTAAAACCCCACATACCAAGCAAAGAAATCCTATCCCCTGTCTTCTGCCAAGGCAGACCAATTAAAAAGCTGGAGGGGTAGCTATACTTTACTCAGAACACTTCTCAGTCCATCCCCTACCATACCCCCCAGCTTTCACCCTGCTGAGATTCTCATAGTCAACTGTAACTTAAACAAGCAAAAAAGATAGCCATTGCTGTGATATATATATACTTTCTGGCAATAATATCTTTATACTCAAACACTTTCTTGCTTGGATCTCTCAAACCATCTCCTACAAAATCATTATTCTAGGGGATGTTAACATCACCTGGAATACTCTAACCTCTAACTGCCCCAATGCTGCCGTTAACCTATACAGCTTCTCTCAACTCATCACCTCCCCTACTCGTTCTAATCAACAATCTAATACTAGCTCCACTCTTGACTGGATACTTATCTCTCACCCCAACCACTATTATAACATCTCAACTCTCCCTGACACTCTCAGTGATCATCACCCTACCTCCATCCAACGTTACCTGTCTCAACCTCCTAAATCTCATAAATATAAGGATTGTTGAAATTTATCTAACCTTAACCCTGATATATTTAACCAAACACTCTCTTCTATAAATTGGTCTTTTCTATTCAACCTCCCCTCAAAGAAGCTGTTCTTCAGTTCAATAGCATCTTCCTTAACACCCTCAACTCCCTGGCTCCTATCAGTAAAAATTCATGTTAAATCCAACTATGCTCCCTGGATACGCAAAGAAACTCTCTCTCTCATGCAAAAGAGAGTCAATGCATGGAAAATCTGGAATAAACTCAAAACCCCCACTAGTCTCCAAAACTATAGGAAACTACGAAACACCAAAAAAAATGTCACTCTTGACAAAAAATTCTTTTATCTTAACCCACAAAGAAGTTCCCACTCTAACTTCAAAAAATTCTGGAGTGCCATCAACAAACTCTTACACCCAGGGAACCCATCTCCTCCTAATCCATCCCCTAACAGCTCTCCACTCGAAACTACCACTCTTCTGAACTCCTTTTTCATAGACTCCATACAAAACCTAATTAAACCAAACAAGGATACCTACCTTGATACCCCTCTCCCCCTCACAAAACTCCTTTCTCAATCAAGCCTGTTCCCACATCCATCATCAGATCTCTACTCTGCCCTCTTCTGCTGACAACCTGCCTCCTCTGGAAAAAGGCCTATATTATACCCTTACATAAAGGAGGTAACTCCACTGACCCCTCCAATTTCAGGCCTATTGCTATTCTATCCCCTCTTTCTAAGATTCTGAAAAAGTGTGTACACAAGCAGCTCGTCTCATATCGCATTCAGGAAAATCTCTTCACCCCAACACAACAGTTTCCAACCACATCATAGCACAACTACAGATTTACTATCCTTCACTCATTCTATCGCTACATGTCTTAATAATGACAAACTAGTCTCATGCCTCTTCCTTGACCCCTCTAAAGATTGTGATACTGTGTCCAACAAGCTGCTTCTCTCCAAACTTTCTTCCTTTAATCTTCCTGCTCTACTCTCTCCTGGTTCTCTTCATACCTATCAAATAGAGCTCAATCGGTCAAGTGGCTCTCTGTGACTTCACCTTTCCTCCCCGTTCAAACTGGTGTGCCCCAAGGTTCCATCCTGGGCCCACTACTATTTAACATCTTTATGCCACGGTAGTATGGCGGTAGCATTGTTACCTCACAGCAAGAGGTTCTCCCGTTCGATTCTCGGCATGACTTGGGAGTGCCTTCTGTGTGGAGTCTGCATGTCCTCCCCACGGTTGGGTAGCATTCGAAAGACATGTGTGCGTAAATGGGCATGCCTTTGTTGAAGGTTGGGCGTCGAGCTGGCACCTCGGCGTTTCGTAAAATTCTACTGCCAATCATTAGCAGACCGGAGTTCCGCTGTGGCGACCCCTTACCGGGAAAAAGCCAAAAGACAAACAACAACAACTAATAATCTTTACCAATCCTGCCCCCACTCCACACTCATACAATACACCAATGACTCCATCATCATCACAACCTCTGACAGTCTACCACACCTACTCTCCCTCACTCAAGACATCATCCACTCAGTTGAAAGATGGCTCACAACTAACAACTCCTACTTAACCCCAATAAAACAAAACTAGTTCTCTTCCTCCCCAAATCCCTCCTACCCCTCAAAGCCTCCTTCTCAGTCTCTTCTCTAAACAGCACTACTATTAAGATTGAATCTCACACACTTAAATTTGACATCCACATCAATAACTGCATCAAGAAGACACACCAAAAACTAGGACTGTTATACAGAAATAAAAAAAGTCTTAACACAAGACTAAATTACCTCTAGCTCAATCCTACCTACTATCTACCCTACTGTATGCTGCCCCAATCTTCACTTACCTCCAAAAAAACTGTCAACCAAACTCAAACTTAGATACAACAGAATTGCTAGATTTTCCACTAATCTCCCCTATCGCTCACATCACTGCATCTCCTTACAAAAACTCCACTGGTTAGAACTTCATAATCAGCTCCTTATGCCTCAGCTACTTCTGACACATGCTATCCTCCATCAACCCACAGCCTGTCCATCACTAGCAACCATCATCTCTCCTTATGTCCCCAACCGGGAACTTCGTAGCTCCAACCAACACCTCCTTCAAATCACCAAACCAAACAAATTTATAGGAAAAATGCTATACAGCCACTCAGTTACCTCCTCTTAGAACCATCTTCCTGTCCATATCAGAACTATCTAAAACTCTTGCAACTTCAAACTTGCTATAAAGGAATATCTGCTTAACTCCTGACCTGCCCCTATAAAGATCCTACTTGAACTCTTCCTCCTCTGCCTCACGCCCCCTTTCTACCCCTATTTCTTACAGATATCTATTCCTGCTTGTATTTTATGTTCCCTGCTCTTTGAACTTTCCCTCCCACTATACTCCTATCTTCACTATATACTTTTACCTCCTATCTCTCCCTTCTCTTATATTCTATACAACTCCTTTTCTTTTGCCTTGTGCCAGGACCTTCCTTTCTGGCATTGTATGCCTCACTACTCTTATACATAGGTTAGGAATTTCCAATTAAAATAATGACTGTGATGAATCTGGGATTGTATAGCACATAACAGTTTATAACTATGTTAAATTTTTCTTTCTCTTCAGCCATTGTATAAAATTAATCTATTTTTCCTGTGTGTATCTCCTCATGATTGTATGTTTAAATACTTAATTGATTGTAAAAAAAATTCATTGCTGTAATAGAGCTTCTCTCCTCAGGCCTCTGCTGAAAAAGGTCATCTGCCCAGTCAGACCAACTGGTTAACAAATGGCAAGCAAGTAAATAAAACGTGATAAACCATAATGTAGTGCCTCTTCTAAATCACCAGTTATTCAGTTCATATAATACTGTATTAGTAAAATGTAGTCTATGTCACTTGTTAACACTTTTACTGGTAACATATTTCTCTTCAGCCATTCCCCTGTATGGGATACTTAGTACCAGTATTTGTTTTTATGGTGTTTTGTCATGGTTGAGAACATCCCTTTAGCTGGTCTTCTCATGCCCAATTTGAGGTCATGCCTTTCTGTAATGATACCCTTCTTCAAGTAATTTGCTATGATTTCACCTGAACTTTGTGTTTTAAAAGCACTTTGAATAACTTCCCATTTCATTAGTTTCCAACAAAGAAGCCACTCCTGCAGCTTAATGTGATTGGTCAGGTACTTCCGTCTGCTACTCATTGGTTACATGTCTGACATGCTGTTTGCCTCAGTTGCCTTTTCATTTTCATAGGTTCATAGGTTCATAGATTAGTACTAAGCTAACTGCCCTTGCGAGCCATTTTAAGCCTAGCCAATTATCCCTTGTGAGACTCAAACCCTGTACCTTGTGTTTGTAAGGCGAACACCTTAACCATTAGGCCACCCTCCCTTTTTTGAGCTGTTTAGGTAAACATTATTTTCAATAGATCTAGCAATTTTACTGTCATAGTCTTTTTGCCAGTTTAGACCATTTAAAGTCACGGTAAAGAGAAATATATATATATATATATATATATATATATATATATATATATATATATATATATATATATATTTTTTTTTTTTTTATATATATATATGTGTGTGTGTGTGTATACATACACACACACATAGGTATATATATATATATATATATATATATATATATATATATATATATATATATATATATATATATATATATATATATATATATATAGACACACACACACACACACACACACACACACACACACACACACACACACACACACACACACACACACACACACACACACACACACACACACACACACACACACACACACAGGTTCATGGATGCATGCTGGGCTAATAACCACTAGGGCCCTTATAAGCCTAGCCATACATCCCAAATTTGACTGACTAATTTGATGTATAGAGGGATTGATTTACTGACTGCCTGTGTCCATCAGAGACATAGGTGCCAGAGAAGGGGTATAATTCTGATTACCTATTCATTGGTCAGAGTTGCACTTAAATAGGATTAGGTAGGAACTCTGCTTCACATGCATGGGGAGCATGTTCCAGAGTATGGGAATTTCTCTGAGAAATATATCTGTCTCTCCAACATGTCCTGTTTTTTAGATCTTTCAGTCTTGCAATTCTGATGCTGTTTGTTTTGTGCATGTGAAAAAGGTTCATCAAAACAGGGTCCAGAGATGTATTTTACACCAGACAAAGATCACATCAGAAGTCTGTACAATAACAAGTAAAGAGAAAGGGCTTTGAAGCAATCAGTATAAGACATTGGGTTTGTTTCCTGTATTCTGGAACCTTTATTGACATTCCACTTACTGCATGGTAATAGTAAGGTACATACTGAAGGGGGCATTGTACTCTATGATGGGTCTGGTAAGGGCTGAGTAGAGTGGTATCATGACCTCTCTGGACCTAGATGCCATGCCCTTACTTGTAAGTTGAGCAACATAGAAGGATTTTCTTTCAGCCTTGAACACATGTTGGTCAAAGGCTAGGTTAATATGAACATGAGTTACCTGATCCCTGACTAGTGATTCAACTTTTAGAGGTGTTTTATTGATGACATACTTACCCAGGGTGGCCAACTTCCAAAAAGTACTGTAATAAATTTATTGGTATTGAGTTTTAAGCTATGGCTGTGATACCAAGTATATGTCTGTGTTAAACCTTTCTGAAGGATGTTTATCTTCTCGGGGAGGATTCAATAATTGCTCTCAGTTTGCAATCATCTGTAGACTTGGTTAGTCAGTCGGCTTTGATATTGGCTTTGACATCTAAGAAGTAGATTCCAAGGAGGAGAGGCACAAGCACAGAACCCTGGGGGACTCCACTGGTGACTAGCCTCTTTGTGGAAGTGGGCCCATTGATCCTAACCTCTTTGGTCCTATTTATGAGAAAGCCAGGGTTTATGCCTAGCTCTGTATGTTTGTGTACAATGCCTAAGTAGGGTATTGTATCAAATGCTTTAACCATTTCTAGGTAAGCACCATTTTCCCCTCATCCATTGACTGAGTGACCTTTTCAAAGAAGTCCACCCAGGTTCAATAAGCACAACCTTCCTTTGACAAAGCCAAACTGGGATGGATCCAGTGAATGGAGGTCTCCTATGTCCTTGCTGATAATTTCAGTCATAATTCTTTCCACGGCTTTGCAAGTGAGACTTGTCAGACTAATGGGTCTGTATTTTTTGTTATATTGCTTTGTTTTCAATACAGTATCTCTAATAACTAAGTCTAATTATTTTTAAGATGGCCTTCAATACCATACAATGTCAGCTGGCCTTTCTGCATATTAGTTAGAAGTATCTCAGTCAGAACAAAGCCTCCAGTATAAATCCACTCTTTAAATTTGCCTTCTAGTATGATTCATATTGGACATATTTATCGTTAATGAGGTATAGAGAGATGGAGCCTACACTTCAAGTTTTAATAACAAATAAAGGAGCTGCTGATGGAGGTCATAAAAAAACTCATTAGAAGTGGGAGGAGTATTGCCTGCAATAATATCACTAGACCAAGAAAGCTTATTTTACAATATACCAATGAATCCTGACAGAAATCATCATCTTCTTCCGGCTGTTCCCGCTAGGGGTCGCCACAGCGGATCATCTGTTTCCATTTCTTCCTGTCCTCTGCATCATGCTCTTTCACACCAACCACCTGCATGTCCTCTCTCACCACATCCATAAACCTTATCTTAGGCCTTCCACTTTTCCTCTTACCTGGCAGCTCCATCCTTAGCATCCTTTTCCCAATATACCCAGCATCCCTCCACAGCACATGTCCAAACCAACACAATTTCGCCTCTCTGACTTTATCTCCAAACTGTCCAACCTGAGCTGACCCTCTAATATACTGATTCATAATCCTGTCCATGCTAGTCACACCAAATGCAAATTTTAACATCTTTAACTCTGCCACATCCAGCTCTGACTCCTGCCTTTTCGTCAATGCCACCGTCTCCAACCCATATAACATAGCTGGTCTCACTACCCTCTTGTAGACCTTCCCTTTCACTCTTACTGGTACCCGTCTGTCACAAATCACTCCTGACACTCTTCTCCACCCATTCCACCCTGCCCATACTCTCTTCTTCACCTCTCTTCTACACTCACCATTACTCTGAACAGTTGATCCCAAGTACTTAAACTCATCCACCTTTACCAACTCTACTCCATGCATCCTCACCATTCCTCTACCCTCCCTCTCATTTACACACATATATTCTGTTTTAGCCCTGCTGACCTTCATTCCTCTCCTCTCTAAAGCATATCTCCACCTCTCCAGGGTCTCTTCAACCTGGTCCCTACTCTCACTACATATCACAATGTCATCTGCAAACATCATAGTCCATGGGGCCTCCTGTCTCATCTCATCTGTCAACCTGTCCATCACCACTGCAAATAAGAAAGGGCTCAGAGCTGATCCTTGATGTAATCCCACCTCCACCTTAAACATATCTGTCACTCCCACCGCAGTCCTCACCTATGTCACACTACCCTTGTACATATCCTGTATCACTCTTACATACTTCTCTGCCACTCCCGACTTCCTCATACAATACCACAACTCCTCTCTAGGCACCCTGTGATATGCTTTCTCTAAGTCCACAAAGACACAATGCAACGCCTTCTGACCTTCTCTGTATTTCTCCAACAACACTCTCAGAGCAAATATTGGATCTACTCTTTCCTGGCATGAAACCATACTGCTGATCACTAATCATCACCTCCCTTTTTAACCTAGCTTCCACTACTCTTTCCCATATCTTCAAGCTGTGACTGATCAGTTTTATCCCTCTGTAGTTACTGCAGCTCTGCACATCACCCTTATTCTTAAAGATAGGTACCAAAACACTTTTTCTCCACTCCTCAGGCATCCTCTGACTTTCCAAAATTTCATTAAACAATCTGGTTAAAAATTCCACTGCCATTTCTCCTAAGCATCTCCATCTTCCACTGGTATGTCATCTGAATCCTGACAGAAATGCTAAGGAGAATGTGGTCAGGTGGTGTATACATCATTCTAGATATTATCAATAATTTAGAGCGGTCTCGATAACTGGCACTTCTAGACAGTGTCATTTCACTTCAAGGGGCGGTCAATGTACAGCTCCAGGTGATTTGCATCACCTCTGGGAGGAACAATGTCAGTGACAGATGACCGTGTAGGTTCTGCAGTTTTCAGTTCTGCAGTTTAGTTAGAGGAGGCATAGTGTGAAAGATCAAGTAGTCATTTTGGGGCCTATATTATTAATGTTTCTTTCTTTATGTATCTATGTATGTATGTATGCATGTATGCATGTATGTATGTATTTATTGTGGGGCAGTAGATGAAATGGCCAGGATAAGTTAGCTGCAGTAAAAGCCAGGTATAGAACATATTGTATCAGAGAAACAATTGCTGTTAAAATAGTGCCACTTGTACCCATAATGCATACATGTAATTTACTATCATTGCTAACCTGATGCATAAGCAACAACATTTTGCCAGTAAAATGTCACCAGGATTTGAACTTGTTTTAGCTGTAAACATTTGACAATAAAATTGTTCCAGAATACCTTACAAAGTAAGTTACCTTATTAACAGACTTAACAGTAATAAGTGGTGTGGAAAAGCATAACTTAATTGTAGTTTTTTTACCATATGCTCTGTTCAAAGAATAGAAGCACTTAAATAATTAAAGGATTAAGTAATTTGTAATTCCTTTGTTTGCTTATTTTAGTTATTTTTGCTGGATAGGTTGAGCTCACTTAATCTATATCATGTTTTCACTAGAATCATAAAGTGATACTTAAACTGACTACATAAATGTTGCCCGACATACTGGGAAAATAGTAATTTGAGTCAGTAGCCCGAAATGCAGCCAAGAAAATGGCTAAAGCTGTAAACTGCTTAGGAAGGTATTGGCAAGGTATCCCATCAAAGGCTACTGAACAAACTAGTAAGAGAGTGCTATAGTGAGTTAGCAAGGGCAAAACAATGGTCAGAAGGACGCGTAGGGTCATAGTAAATGGAGTGCAGTCAGAGCAAAGAATAACAAGGACTGCAAGGTGGTAGAGGTCCAGTGTGTGCTCTCTTCTTTTTTAATGTCTATGCCTAAGTCTTACTTGAGAAGGTGTGGAAGGAAGATACTCTTTTCCAAAATACACAAACATATGCAATCAAGATGATTCATTAAATGTAGAAAGGGCAAAAAGGAATTTGACAAGCTTGAAGGAATAGTCTAAAGCATGGCATCTTAAATTATAATTTTTGTTTATAATTTGATAACTGGGTAGGGGGGTTGGTCAACTGACCCTTTTGAACCATGACCTGGAGAAAAAAATCAAATGAGATACACACTAGTAAAAACACATTCAGGTTTTCTGTTGTTTTGTGAAATATGATAATAGTGTTTGTGATTTGTCTGGAACGTAGAGTTGTAAAAGTGAATGCGTATTCCACTCCAGGGATTAGGACATTGACTGCAACTAGTTCACAGGCTTGAATTGTTAAATGTTTTGAGATCAGGTCCTGAGCTGCTTTCCTATTTTACATATAATTTTGTCTGTATGGGTCTTGAAGATGAGCTGTAACTTGATAAATAATCCTATTAAGTTCAAAGTAATGCATCTGGAAAGCTGTAATCCAAAAAAGAAGTACACAATGCAAATCATAACAACATCAACAAGAGTGAAAAGGGGCATACAGGTGGACATATTGAATGATGTAATAATAAGCAAGCAATCTGACAGAGCAGTAAACTGGAACTCGCTATTCCTTCACAGGTATAAGGTACAAGTGAAAGTATTGAGAATATAGCATCAGGTCCCGCTGCATCGAGACTTACAAAATTACAAATAAAATATCAAAAAGGCAAAATACCACCATTCCAATTTGCCAATTTCATTTTAGGTCCTGTACATTAAAAAAATATTACATTTGGGGCTGAATTTTGTCCCAACAAAAAGAGCAAACATTGTGAGGACAATTCTTGACTTGAAGCAGTATCTATGAAGGTTGAACATAGATTTTGTTTTACAAGATGTAGATATATCCAATACCTTGTATGTTAAACCTTCTTGTTATAATCCTAAGCCTAATTATACTTTCAAAGTATATGAGAGTATGTGTGAAGTGGAAATTAGAGAGCTGTTAAGCAAACGTAATAATAAAATGTATTTTAATTTAAGTCCTGATGAAAAGGAAGTGTTAATAGAACTTAGAAACACTAAAAAGTTGAGAGTAATGAAAAGTGATAAAGGGGAAAGCCTTGTCCTAATGAATACAGAAAGTTACATTAATAATATGTAAAGAATTTTAAGTAATCAGATGGAATATACTGAAGTGCAAATGAGTGATATATTGAAATGTTATAAAAGAATATATGTATTTTTATATAATAGTTTAATGAATGGTAATATGGATTTAGTTATGTACAATTTTTGTTTGATTGAAAAACCAAAGGTTGGAATTCTGTTTGGGATTCCTTAGGTTCACAAGGACTTGGAAAAAAAACTCCATTCAGGCCAATAGTTTCCTCACCTAATTGTGTAACAGAAGGTATTTCTTTGGCTATAGATTCCCCACAAGAAGCACATTATTTTTAGAGTTGATGTCATTTCACTTTTTATATCCATTCCTCATGAACAAGGTGTAAACTGTGAGTGAACTTTTAAACAAGTATACAAGCCTCCCCAACCATAAGATTAATTTTATTGTGATATGTTAGGAATAATGTTGTCCAATAACTATTTTTTATTTAATAAAAAGTTTTATAAACAAAAGAAAGGGGTAGCCATGGGGTCTCCAGCAGCCAAGTTTTTTGATAACATTGTTATGGCTTGGTGGGAGACTAAAGTATTAGATGATATTAGAGCAACTTTTAATATATGTTATTATAAAAGGTTTGTAGACGATTTATTTTTTATAGTTAGAAGATAATAACAATACTGTTGAGCACCTTGTGGAAGATATAAACCTGAAATCTGAGTTTCTAGAGTTTGTATTAGGGGACTGTGGTGTAAAGGTTAATTTTTTGGATGTACACCTTGAATGGAATATCAATTCTAGGGTATTTGAAACATCCCTAAAGGGTAGTTAATATGGGCAAGCAGAATGACCAGTAATGATGAAACAGTACAGAAAGAGTTTAGATTTATAATAGAATTATTTGAGAATAGGGGGTATAATGCTAAATATTTAAGATAATTGGGAGATGAAACACTGAGAAATGATATACCCATTATCCACCCATTTTGAAACATCCCTTTTTTAAGTCATAAGATGGAGTGCACTGATGGAAGGAATAAAAATATGTAATTTGGACATGACAGTAGATAGTACAAATATGTGTAGAATAATTCAAAGTAATTGGAAAATTTCAGAAGGAAATTGTGAATTATTTAAGGTAGTTGGAATGAAACCAAATTTTGTTTACAAAAATAATTATAATTTGAAGAGTTTGTTGCAAAATGATAACACTATGTATATTCCTGATAATAGATATAAGCAAAAGGCCATGGGGATGTTCAAGTGTGATGACTGTAATTTTTGTAGGTACATATTAGAGGGTCCTTTTGTGACTTTACAATCATTGCCCTACACAATATAGGTACCAGAACACTTCACTTGTAAAACTAAAGGGGTTGTCTATATTGGGGTCTGTAGTGGATGTACAGCTTTTTACATTGGAATGACCACTAGAGCTTTATTTGAAGGATGAGAGAACATGTTTACAGTATAAAAAAGAAAGATATTAATAATTCTCTTTATAAACATACGTTAGAATGTAAGATGCATACGAAATTTCTTTTTTCTATTATTGAACAAGGAAATTTCTTATGCATCTTACATTTTAACGTATGGAAGCTGAAAAGAAACTAGGACTTAATGAAATGATTAGCATAAAGTGTTTTTTTTTTTTAAATAGAAGGTTGTATTTGAATAAATTACTAGTTTTATGTATGTAGATTGTTACATATGTTATTTAAAAGGCTTTTGTAAGTATTAAAAAATGTCCCGTGCTTTTTTTCAGTACTTTTATGTACTATTGGTCAAGTAATGTAGTAATTGGATAATTGGAAAGTGATTTATTGGGTGGGGAGGAGTTGATATAAATATTAGTAGATATGATTGGGTTTTAAATGTGTTCTGAAGAAGTCTGTGGACAAAAGTGTTTGTAATAAAAAGTTTGTGCATGTAACTTAAGATTTGCTACTACCTTTTTAATTTCTCTTACAAGCAGCATACACCAGAATGATAGCTTCCTTTTCACAAGAGTCATGGCAGAAGATATTTTGTGTAGTAAGGACTGTATATATTTAAACTAATCAATTTTTTCATGTCTGAGGCACCTCATTCAAACACACCACGCAGACCTTAGTGGTCCCTAGCCTTTCCCACCCCTTCACCAGCCCTCTGCTCATCTGATTCTGCTCATCACTGCACATTGTATAACTGTATAATGGCCCTAATCAGGTCCCAATAGTTATTCTGCTTCTGACCATGCTGCCCAACTTATTTTCTTAAGAATTCTGGACAAAGCCAACAACAACAATGGGGGGGGGGGCAAAGACCTAAAATCAGGGCCAATTTTAACTATAACCCTGATTCACTTAAAAAAGTAAATAGAGCATGAGGTTTTCTTACAACATGCATTTTCTGAACAACTGGAAGCATGTAAACATAATATCTGGTTTTACTGACTGACTGACTGATTTACCAGAAAAGCAAACATCTTTGAGGAACAGAGTAAAAATCACGAAGCAAAATCATGGACATCCTAAGAAACTAATGACATTTGAGAGGCATGCTTTTGACAATATCCAGTAACAATAGAGTGCAATATTTTCCAGACAAAAATGCTTCATTACTGTTCTGTTTGTACTTATCATATTAAAGTTTTTGCCTTGTCACAATCCCTACGTTTCTTCTTTATTTGTCACAATACAGATTGGATATATGGCTTCTCTAGGTTTTACTAACAATGCAGCTGTATGCAAATCTCACATGTAGATTCACAGGTTCATAGGTAAGTACTAGACAAGCTGCCCCTACAGGCCATTTTAAATATAAGCAATTTCCCTTTTTGTGTTCAAATTAATATATCTCAGGTTGGTTAAAGACTGGCCTTACCCATCCCATGGTCGATAATTATATATTACTCCTAAAGTAGGACCATACCATAGATAATTTGAGGGGACTCATGCATGGGTTAAAGCATTTAGGAAATCCCTCTGTCAGTTAGTAGTACAGGAGGCAGTCCTGGGGTAAAGTTTCTGTCTCTCACCAATAGATCCAAGTTGCTCTTCAATATAGACAGGGATGAACTTTGTTTTATGTGTATGGGGCTTCTATTCTAGAACAGCAGGATCCTCTGTGAGATACACCTGTCACTCAACTGTTCTGCTGATGTTGCAGAAGAGGTTTAGCTCTTTAGACTAAGTATTTCTGATGCCATTTGATTTGTTGATGTGCAGTAAATCCATCAGTATTGAGTCAGGGATGCCTTGTATGCCAGACACAGGTCACCTGTTAGCAGTTTATAAGATACAGACTATAGTGACAGGACCTTGATTAGGTCCATTTAGACATGTTCTTTAGGTGATGTAACCTTTTAGTAAGGTATCTCTGTGGGCATTATAGTTGCTGCATGTGTCTGTTCAGATACATGCCAAAGGAGACATTATATTCAACGAATGGTCCAATGAGGGCTAAGTAAAGGGGACAATGACATGCGCAGATCTGCACACAGTCCCTTTGTTTGTAAGAGTGCAATCTAGAAGGACTTTTTTACAATAGACACATGTTGGTCAAAAGTTAAGTCATTATCCACTTATGTTCCCAAATCCTGACTGGCTCATCTCTTAGGGTTGTGTTGTCAATGTGGTAGTTTCCTGGCATAAATAACTTCCCAAAATATACAATAATGCATTTTTGGCATTTAGTTTCAGTCCATAATTTTGGCACAAGTTGTTTATTTGGAACAAATCTTCCTGATGGATGCCAGGTCATTTGGGAATTCAATGAATGCTCCAAGCTTGCAGTCATCCAAACTTATTCAGCCAGAGACCTTTAGTATCGCACGTAAGGAGCATAATTTCTTATCAGTGATGAAATGCCTATTTAAGACAGGCTTCATTGTTAAACAAACTACAGTTTCAAAATTCATTCATTCATTCATTCATTCATTCATTCATTCATTCTTATTAACTAAACATCACATCCCAAGTAAAATCATTAAGGAAATCCAATTTAGAGTCTGCTATGATATGTCAGACATGCAGTGGATATTAACATGAATCCTGGATACGCCACTGTCATTCCCAAAACCAAAACTTATAAATTTAATGGCATCAAATTAGCTTGATTTAAGTACTGTAAACAAAAATAACTTTTTTCAAAATGGTTCAGATTTTATGATAACAACAGTTATTGCTCAGGGATTACTAAAAAAATAGAGATTTACTGCTAGCAAAACATAAATATCTGTCTCCACCTGGTACATAGGAATAACCCAGTAAGTAATAAGACCCAGAGTGCTTGTTTTCACAACTCACCAATCAGAGACAGAAGATTCTGCTTGTGCGCTGTCTACATTCCCATTTTTCATCTGTCTTAATGAGTATCTGCATCCAGTGTTACTCAAATTAATTTTAATTAGTTGGACTCCTTTCTCAACGGTCTGCAGTACTCAATAGTTCTCCAAAAATGTGGTTATGTCAGCTAGTGATATGTGCGTATGCAAACAAAAGTTAATGCAAAAACTGAGAAACTGGAAGCTTTTGTATATGTATATAGACAGTAAGATACAAACCGCGAAATGTTGCTCATCAAATAACTTATCCTCATGCCAGTTAACATAGTTTTGTCATGCCTTTTCACTTTTAGAAATAGCTTATATAAGAGTTATTGAGCTTCTTAAAAATCTAAAACATGCCTTTTCTCTGTACACACCATTTTTTCTCAGAATGTCACACTTATTACTTCAAACTTCTTTTCACACATGTATAATTCCTGTGTATGTTCTTTAATCATTCTTCCATTGTTTGAGCATATGGATAATTCATCCATGGCATCATAAACTACAGCATTTCCTCATGAAGACAATCAAAGGCATGTCTTCCTTGACTGACACCAACTGTGTCAAAGTGCTCTCTCTCATTTCTGTTTCATACAGACTCATGAGAGAGTACTTATGTATCACCTACAAGGCTTAAAAGATCAAGTTCTGTGTGACCTCCTACACATCCACAAAATAAATAACACCCTAAACACTAGCTCAAGAGATCTTAATTTCCACCAAAATGTAAATAGGGCCTGTTGGTGAGATAGATATCTCTCTCAGAAAATCCTTCTTTTATAGATGTTAAAGAAATTCACTCCCCGTCCCTCTTTAAGCATAAAATGGATGAATGGAGAACAGTCATAAATATACTGTCGGTCTGTCTCTTCGGTCCCTATTTGAAAGGTTTGAACTTAGACATTAAATATACCCCAGATCTGCCTTTCAAGCTTTTACTGCCTGTGGATATTCAGCATTTGGGATCTTGTAGCTTGGCTGCAAATGATCCTCTGGATCTGTAGACTATTATAAAGCTAGGACCAGATCCATCTGAACCCCTCCTCCTCCTTACTTGGTTGTATTTTAACTAACATCCCACATATTTTCAGTAATATCTGTGTCCTTCCCTTAGCCTTAGTGATCACTCATCTGTATCAACTATACTGCCCTTCAAAAGGCATGAAGTCTCCCCAATATTAGTTTCAGAGTGATAGTTCCCTGAATCTAAGGAGACTGTTCTAGTTATAGAGCCAGATACAGTTTACTGAGCCTCAATTTACATCTTTCTTTGCACAAGTTCTTTCACATCATGATTTTATTACAGGACAGTAGATTTCCTGTTCAACAACATAGTACAATGGGAACTAAATGTCCTTGTTCACTTCAGTGCTTAAATAGCAATTCAGGGAAAGAGAAAGAGCTTGATTAAAATGGAGGCTAATCCATAAAGGAACCTATCTCTCAAATTATTGATATGCAGACATTGCCATTAATAATAATAGAAAATCAGTTTATGTATCCAAAAAATACTTCTACTTGCTAGCAGCCCCATATTGGTTTAGAAGCCTTTCAAGTAATTAAACAAGGATTCCTAATAAACCTGTTACAGCACTAGCATATGAAACCCCTCATTCATTACCTTTCTTGACCATATTGAATCCTGTATAACTTAAATGAACAACACTCCTCTGCACAGCAACCAGATAACTTATCCCCATGCCAGTTAATATAGTTTGCATTGCTTTTTCACTATTTGGAAATAGTTTCCACACGAGGAATGAAGTTTCTTCAAAAACTCAAAAAAATTAGTGTTGTCTCTTATCTACCACCTTTTTCTCTGTTAAGTCATTCCTCCATTGTTTAAGCATCTCTGTAAAATTCTACTCTGAAAGGTTCCTTCACCCATGATACAATAAGTCTATAACCATTTCCTAGTCTCTGCTTCCTAACAAAAATCTTTAAGGAAATCTTTAAGGAGCACACTAAAATTATTAACTTTAGTGTCATAAAAACCATGATTTAGGAATGGGTTTAATACCCTCACTGTGTTGTGTCTTTAATAATGTGGAGAAGGGCCTCCTCATATTTATTGATATGAAATGCAGTACCTTAGCCTGGATGGAACAGAAGGGACAGCTGCTTCAGACACAAGCTATTAGGGGGCATGATTGTCATTGTACAAGAGGTGGCAACTGGTAACTGCAAGCAATCACAACTGTGATAGCGGCTGCCTAAATGACAGTCACAGCTTGCCTGGACCAATTGGCACCCTTCCTACCTGCTGATCATAACCATAGCAGCTTGCAGCTTTGTATAAGGGTGTACAATCAGCAACGTGAAATGTGCTGCTCTATCCCTGACATGCAAGTCAGCATGATTTGCTGATCATCTCTTTGTGTGTGCATGTGTGTGTGTGTGTGTGTGTGTGTGTGTGTGTGTGTGTGTGTGTGTGTGTGTGTGTGTGTGCGTGTGTGTGTGTGTGTGTGTGTGTGTGTGTGTGTGTGTGTGTGTGTGTGTGTGTGTGTGTGTGTGTGCGTGTGTGTGTGTGTGTGTGTGTGTGTGTGTGTGTGTGTGTGTGTGTGTGTGTGTGTGTGTGTGTGTGTGCATGTGGGTGTGTGTACATGCAAGTGCATATGAGTGTTCAGCTTCAGAAAGAGCCCAAAGTATTATTTTTCCTTTTCCTTTTTTTGGTCAGTAGGGATAGATGGTGGCTTTTCATGACCTAGCTACACCTGTGCTGAAATGTGCCTTTCAATCAGTCAGGTACCATTTACTCCTAATGCAGTTTGAATATTTTTACTTTAAAGAGAATCTCCTTAAATTTGATTCATAGTGATTAAAGTTGAGGTCTACCGTTTTTTATTAATTTATCATATAATGCAGATGGCATCTTACTTTTGAGACTGGGAAAGAGCTGTCATGCAACACAGAATGGCCTAGAAACAATTTCTTCCTCATTTGCTAATATTTAGAAGGCAGTATTTTTACCCTACATGAAAACAAAAGATGTCTGCTGTTTCTCAAGAGACTGAAAAATAATCAACACTGAGTGTTATAACCCCATCCAGTAATCTAACTGAACAACCAAAATACATAAGTACTGGGCATCTTCCTAGGCTCCTCTTTCATTTAAAATCCACAAAGAAATAACATTGCACAAAGTCATAAAACTGATCTGTAGGTTAATAAGATTCCTGTCTGCTAAAGCTGGGATTGTGATAGTACTAGAACTTTTATTTCCCAAACTGGAATATACACCACCCTTTAGCTTTCTTAATTCTGAATGTAGTATGTATATCCTACAGATCACAGTGAATAAAAGCTGTCACTTTATTTCCCAACTGTCTTGATGCCAAATATCACTTCATTCTCTGCATAAAGTTTATCAACTGCCAGTAACAGCTTAAACAACATTAATTCTGAGCTCTTTAGCATTCAGACAGGTTTCTCTAGAACACTAGACCCACCCAATAATTTGAGAGATAAGGACAGTTCCATACTCTTTAATGCTCAAAGTATACTCATTCAGTCTTACAAGACCTCCCATTTGGAATCCCTGCTTCTGAAAGGGCCTTTTCTAAAACTGGCCCAGCTGCCTAGCACTCTCTCCCCTGTGCAATTCTTAATGGCCTATGTTATCCTCACTTTCAATAAAAAAATGATTGCCTACATTTGTGAACCTTGTCACTGCTCCTGCGTTAGTGCAACAGTGTATAATGTTTTAAGCCCTAATAACACACACACTTGCGTTGCGTCTTTCGGCTTTTCCCGGTTAGGGGTCGCCACAGCGGAACTCTGGTCCGCTAATGACAAACACACTACTACCTCAAATAACTATAAAATGATGTAGCAAAAATTATTCCTGTATAATGTATGCTAATACTGGTTTACCTAGACAATTTTAATGGAATGGTTAAGTCATTTTTCTTAATTTTCTACTATATAGTATTTTCTATGATATTTTTGTATGCATTTTATTTTTGTAATGTACACTTTGCTATGAATCTGTTGTATGCAACCTTTTCTATACCTCATAGTTTGCTTTCTAAGAACTGTAAGAACTACACAATGAAACTTATCTCTGTTTCAATTAAACAAAAATCCTGTGATATTATGTATATTCTGCCAGTCACCCAGGTTATGGCTGAAAATGGTTATACTATGCCACTTATCCAGTTAAACTACATTGTAAAATAGTGCTGTTTGCCTATAAAAAGATACAGTTCCTTCACAAAGTTTATCGCAAGATTTTTTTTTAATTAAAGTAACATTGGAAAGGGAATGTAATGTAAAAATAGGGTCCTCATAAAATGAAGCATTATGTCACAGCTGTGTCACCATATCTGTCTACATATTAAGGCTCAATATTTCATGCCTATACTTTACGTAGCATCTAATCTTATTTTACAAGTCAACATGAGAACAGAAAAGCAGCAATCTATGCATTAAGTTACAATAGCTATCATTTTTGTCAAAGAACAGAAAAGACTAAATGTGTCGCGTTCAGTTAATTAAAAAGTAAGAAGTGATTTTTTTCTTGTTTAGTGTACCACCTATGACACGGTGTTTTCTAAAGTAGGATATGGTGGCATTTGCTTGATTAACTTGCTCGACAAAAGTGACAGCTGCTGTGGGTACATGTAAATAAGCCGCACAGCGCGGTTCCGCCTTTGTACATCTGTCAGTAAAAAAAGGACGAATAAAGAGTGAAAAGAGACAAATTGGTCCCAAAAGGCAGGCCATTCAACTTTGGAGATTTCTTCTATTCAATCTCTCAGTGTGACTCTCAAGTGCTGGGTAGCTTATTCAATTTCATCCAGCCTATAGACTGATCCCACAAGTGTTTAATTTCTTATTCTGTTGAATTCAGATGGAGTTTTTTTTTTTATTTTTATAGAAAGCGTTTATTATCAGAAAAAAAAAAGAATGAACAACTCCTCCTGCTACAGTTCACTTTTAAGTTACCTTTCTTGTTTTGGTTATAGATGGAAGGCCTCTGTAATTCAAATGTCAGTACTTCAACTATATTTGTAATGATCTTTCTTTTATATATAACAGACATGATGCTTGAGGACATGCCTGGCTTAAAAATGTTTTCCATATGTCATTTGTGTATTTATGTGAAACACTTGTTTCAAATGACTCCAGTACTTAAATGGATGACTCCATTGTCAGATTTATGGTTGTAGTTATTATTAAGCATAATATATAATATTTTAACATTTATGTTTCAGTTTAATGTGCAAATATATGTACATGTGCTGAGCTTGTGTATTTCGCTTTTAGTTGCCATATTATTTGTAGTTTAAATATATATTTACACAGACATACACATGTAACATAACAACAGGTTGTTTTACAAGCACTCTGAAGTATAAGGTATGTTTTTCATCCCTGGAGTCAAAATCAAAACGGGGTATAGTCAAATTTAAAAGTTTAGAGCACTGTTTCAATCTAGATAAGCACCTCACCCATTTCGTATTTTAGACACTTGCTGCAAAAGGGTTTCCAACCATATTTGTATATATATATATATATATATATATATATATATATATATATATGTGTGTGTGTGTGTGTGTGTGTGTGTGTGTGTGTGTGTGTGTGTGTGTGTGTGTGTGTGTATATATATATATATATATATATATATATATATATATATATATATATATATACACATACATACAGAGAGAGAGATTTAGACTTATTAGCTATTTTGTTCTATATTGTAGTTAACCAATATGTGGAATAAGCATTGACCATATCTCCTTCACTGTGGCAGAAATTCGGTTATTTAATTATTTATTTACTTTTTTTAAGTAAAAACAAGGGAGATAACTTATTAGACCTCCAGGTGTTCATGCAAGGCTTATGATGGGGAAGTGTGGCTATCACTGACAAACATTGGTTCACTCCTAATGCTTCCTTTCTGTAAGAGAAAGCGAGTCCATGTTAGCCATAGTGACCCATGTATTATTGCTGAGAGTAATTACCTTTTCTCTTTGCAGAACCAAACTCTCTGGGATTGTTGTACAGTTACTCCATGGTAGGAGAATGTTTATTAAGTGTATGTTGAACAACCAAGGTTTGTAATTCCTGTAAGTACAAATGCATTGCTCATGATGTTTAAACTGACATCCCATTCCCATCACATTTTAAAGATAGTTACTGTACATATTACGGTAACATTTCCCAGTGGTAGTAAGAAAGGGGAGTGCTGTCCTTATGAGCATGTCCCTCCTGATCATCTGTAATTTTATGTGTACTTTGAGATAAAAATTGTGGATGGACTATTGGTTCTTTCTCTCTCGCTTTGTTTATTTTTTCATATTGTGGTGTGAGACAGGAAACGATTCTGAGTCTTTCTGAAAAATAGAATGAGGGAGAGCTTGCACACCAGAAGAATCACAATATTTAGAGAGGAAGGGCTACAGAGAAACCAAGGAGAGAGAAAGGGAGAGAAAAAGAGAATATGCAATTCATTTTTATTTCTATAAGCAGCATTTTATAGCTGAAGTTAATGCAGTTATTCATAATCACAGTTGTGTCAAGAGTTCCCTGTATATACAAACTATTGAATAATATCTGGTTAAATTAGTAGGAATCTAGCTAAAGGACATTTAAGGCGCATTTTATATCATGCAGCAAGTAATAACATTTCAGCCCAGACAACATATCATTAGCATTTGTGTAAGCCAGTCTCTGTAGTTTGCAAGCCATACTGCATGTATGTCTTATTTCATGTTTTGTATTACAGGTAACAGCATAGATACTTTTATCCCAAAATGTTAGACCTCTTGGAAATGTGATAATAATTTTATGAAACAATTCTGATTAGTTCAGATTTCTTTTACAATTTGTTTACATGCCTAGATTGTCTGACAGCACACAAGACTAATGTTTTGAAATGGTAATTAACTTCATCCTGTAGTCCAGGGTTTGATTCTCGCAGCTTCTGTATACCTACTGTGTGGCTATGAACAAGTCATTTAACCAGATAGAGCTCTTGAACTGAGTCTGAAAAAGGTTTGTGCGCATCAGTGCTTCTCCACTCTGTTAACAAATACAAATACAAACAAATAAGCAAATCAGTGTCTATAATCAATAAATAGGTAGGCTACCAATAATAATAATATTAGGCTTGTGGCTCTGCGTCTGATTTATGATTTGCCATACTATTTTGCATTTAAACTATAACTGAATGTAAATCCTACAAAAAGTAAAGATATGTCATATAAAGTAGAAAAATATGTCTTTTTGCAGAAATATGTATAGTCTTAATGAAAACAAATTATAGTGTGATTTTAAAAATGTTTTCAGTGAGAAGTTTTAAGATAAATGCACAGTCATTTTAGCAGTATAAAGATAATGCATGTATTTAATGAAGATGATAGGTTCTACTGGCACTATGGAAAATTCAGAAAACGTTCGGTATTATTGTATTTAAACTCTTTAAAATGAGAAAGAAAGGCAATAAGTCAGTCATTGGTTAGTGTTGTAATTTGTGACATCTTAATTAAAGAAACCGCTGGAGACAATTGCTACAGGACAATAAAATAATGCATGTTAGGCTATATTTGGATAGGGCTAATCACATCAATGAATATATTTTGATAATGACTGGAACTCTGAAATAACATGTAGTAAATTGATAAAACCTTTAAGAGACTGCAGTTTTAACTTCACAGATAATCATAAACAAAAAATTATGCCATGAGATTTAGTGTGAGAACTAAATTTTCAAATTTTACCAGATGAATAAAGAAGAAGAAAGGACAGAGGGAAAAGAAACGCATCCATATGAATGTTTAACCCTACAAGGAAGTCATTGTCCCTGACATTGCCATGAAAGTTTAACTAATTCTAGGCACTATAGTCCCTGAAAATGTAGTCACTAGTCAAGTACCTAGCCTAATAATCATGAAAGGAGCTGCAAGGCACTCAGAAACATTATTAGAAGTTAATTGTTGAAAAATGATGACCTAGTATCATACTGAATGCAGTGCTAACATTTATAACTGGATCGATTTTTTTTTTGTGCAAATTTGCACATGAATGCATATTTGGGATATTAAATAATCAGTAGGTTATGTGGTTCAGAGTAATAGTACTGTCAAGTTACCCTAACCATTCTCTGCACTGAGGCCTATCTAATAGTTTATATACTTTTCAGTAATACTACTCTAAAGTTCCCAACAACAAAGTGCCTATGCACCAACCAAAACTAATATTAAACAGATTTCATCAGAACTAGTGATCACAGTTGCTCTCCAGACCTTAAATAACATTCCAAAAACCTCCAGTTAATATTTCTAGCTGGATAAAAGTAATTAAGTTACAGTTGCTATACTTTTTTTTATGAGTGGCTGTTTTCAATAAAAGATGTTACCTACTTAGTTTTTTGTGGTTTATCATTCATAAGGAGTCATAAGTTTGCACCACTGGTATGGCTACTCTAAAGTTACCCTAACCACTATCTTGTACTGAGGCCCATCAGTAACTAAAGTTCCCTAACCACTGTCTTGTACTGAGGCCTATCAGTAACTAAAGTTACCCTAACCACTGTCTTGTACTGAGGCCTATCAGTAAGTAAAGTTACCCTAACCACTGTCTTGTACTGAGACCTATCAGTAACCTTCCTAACCATTCTCTGCACTGAGGCCTATCTAATAGTTTATATACTTTTCAGTAATACTACTCTAAAGAAAACCTCCAGTTAATATTTCTAGCTGGATAAAAGTAATTAAGTTTTACAGTGCATCATTCATAAGGAGTCATAAGTTTGCACCACTGGTATGGCTACTCTAAAGTTACCCTAACCACTATCTTGTACTGAGGCCCATCAGTAACTAAAGTTTCCTAACCACTGTCTTGTACTGAGGCCTATCAGTAACTAAAGTTACCCTAACCAGTGTCTTGTACTGAGGCCTATCAGAAAGTTCTATAACCACTGTCTTGTACTGAGGCGTATCAGTAAGTAAAGTTACCCTAACCACAGTCTTGTACTGAGGCCTATCAGTAACTAAAGTTACCCTAACCACTGTCTTGTACTGAGGCTTATCAGTAAGTAAAGTTACCCTAACCACTGTCTTGTACTGATGCCTATCAGTAAGTAAAGTTACCCTAACCACTGTCTTGTACTGAGGTGTATCAGTAAGTAAAGATACCCTAACCACTGTCTTGTACTGAGGCCTATCAGTAACAAAAGTTACCCTAACCACTGTCTTGTACTGAGGCCTATCAGTAAGTAAAGTTACCCTAACCACTGTCTTGTACTGAGGCCTATCAGTAAGTAAAGTTACCCTAACCACTGTCTTGTACTGAGGCCTATCAGTAAGTAAAGTTACCCTAACCACTGTCTTGTACTGAGACCTATCAGTAACTAAAGTTACCCTAACCACTGTCTTGTACTGAGGCCTATCAGTAACTAAAGTTACCTTAACCACTGTCTTGTACTGAGGCGTATCAGTAACCTTCAGATGAGCAGAGTTGAATAATGATATGGACGCTTCACTCTGGAACTTGTTATATATGGGGGGGGGGTTAGGCTTAATTTTCTGTTCCTTTTTTATTATAATTTACTGCAAAATCCAATTACACCTTGAAGAAAGTCAAGTATTTCAGAAAAAATGTATTCATCTGGATGACATTTGAACAGCTACATTCAATTGAAAATCTTTTATAAATGTGACTTACAGACAACTACATTAGTATCTTCCATTTCAAATCGTCTTTCACTAAAGATATTTTTAACAAATAATAAGAGAACCTAGGTTTTCCCATGGAGACTAAATAAAGGAGTGATGATATTCCCCTTTAATATGTAAATGGCCTGCATTTGACTCATTCCTTTACATAGCTATGCCAGATGTATTGCTGTATTTCAACGTTGTGAAGGATCTTAACTGTAGTTTTAACTCTAATATTGCTATTCTGTTTCCCATGAAAAGACTGTGTGATAACCTAACCTAATTTGCTTCAACTTCTCCAAGTACTCATCATCTGTTCTGCTTCTTCTCTGGTTTAAGCTAGTTGGCATAAATAAACATAATGCACTCTTTTGCATGGCCATTGCCAGGAGAATTCTATGTTAGGACTATTTATTTTCATCCATTGCTGTTAGGACTTCCATTCCATCTATGCAGGTCAAGTTTCAAAGCCTCATGACTCCATGTCTTATCATGTCCTGTGTTATATAAGCAGAGTGTACACCACATGAATGTAGTTCATACAGACTACAAAATGGGTGCTTCCTTTCAGACCGGGAAACTGAATTTAATTGATGCTCTCAAGTGGGATCTACTATACACACTAATGGCATCTTCATCATTGACTGCAACACCACAGGAAAACTTAAATAAGTTCAGTAACATGAAAGACTTGCATGGAAGTTAACACCAAAGTTGCTGCTTATGCGGAGGTGCAGGGGGTGAAGCTGTAGAAGAGGCTTAGTCCTGCCAAAAAAAAAGACTTTTTTTTTTTTAGTTTTATTGCTTTTACTACAATGTTGACATAATGTTTTACTACAATGTTGACAGAACCCAAGCAGTCAAAATAGGGGAAGCCACCTCAAGCAGTAGACCTGTAACAAGAGGCGTACCCCAGGGTTCAGTCTTGGAGCCTCTATTATTTGGGATACACTTTTCTGAGGTGCAGGCCAAAACCAGTGGGCTATGGCTGACCAAGTTTGCAGATGACTGCAAGCTGGGTTCTGTCATCAGTTCCCCTAGTGATGTGGACATCCTGCAAGAGGGTCTCACTCAGACAAATGACTGGTGCCAGAAACATGTCCTCAAGCTGAATACCAAAAAATGCATCATCACCCCCTTTGGGAGAGTGATGTTCCCACAAATTATCACATTTTTGTTAGTGAGGATGGTGCTTTTTGCCAGGTGTATTGACATAAAGCTCTATCAAAACTATTTTAAAAGAGTTGTTTTGGTTTGCCCGCATAAAGTTTTGTTGTATTTGTACTGCTTGCTTAATCATCAGAAATCAAATAATCTAATTATATGTGTACAGATTACACTATTAGTGATTCACTTCCTCCAAAAAAGTTGGTGATTTATAAGATTTTGAGTGCTGAGTTTGCTGTTCAAGAAATGCATTCTGTTTCTTATGTATGTATTAAATGGTCCTGGTTCAGTGTGGGAATTGTCAAAAAAGTCTATCCTGTTTTAAAAAGCTGACAGGAACACAAATTTTGTTTTCATGTGGGGATCTTGTTTGTTTACAGCAAGTATACCACACAGTTTTTGTAGCAACTAACCCACAGATCAATGACCTTTGGCATTCTTAGAGCTGTACAAAACTCACCCAGACGTATTATTAAAAAATCAAAACAGCATTACATATTCTTGTCATGTATTCTTGCTTTCTTTCTTTGCATAAGAGAAAATGTACTTCAGATGCTTAAAATGAATAAACTTAATAGAGTGTGTACCTCAGGTCATCTTTGAGATGGTTATGAGCTATCTTCTTAAAGGAGAACTTAGTAAGCACTCAGACATGAGATATGACTACAGCAGGAATGGACTATACTGCCACTGGGATGAGTTGCCTTTTATACTAAAATATTAACAAATGATATGCCTGCTTGTTCCCATACTCAAGTTATCTTTCTAAGTAGCAGGTAAAGAACTCAATTTTCTGTGTAAGAGGTTTGTACCATTTCTTTTAAAGGTTTATGCAGTCATATGACGGTGTGTGTGGGGGGGTTAAAAATTTTATTAATATCAGCAAGTGTGTGTATGTGTGTGTGAGGCTGTAGCAATTTTCTTAGCAAGAATGTGTGTGTGGGTCTGTCTGGTTGTCTGGGTCTGTGTGTATTATTTTCATCATATTCAGAACCACTTGTCTTAAAGAGTGTTATAATGGTAGTAGGCCAAGTAGAAAAGACTAATCATGCTTGTCCCAACAACTTTCTGCAGTACATCCTGTTGGATCTTAGGTATTTCCCTTCCAGGCAAGAATACAAACCTTCAATGTGTCCTGGTTCTGTTCTAGGGTCTCAGTACTTGGAGCACCCTCATGATCTTCAGAAAGTACCCAGACCAACTCAACTGACTCTACTGACCATTTTATTATTTTTTTAATTTACATTTTTTTTTGTTTTGTTTTGGGTTTTTTTGGAAAATATGTCTGGGTCATGCTAGACCCCCTTTTTATCAGAGTTCCAAAGACAAACTCCAACAAGTAACTATCCTATTATGCTCACATACAGTCAACAAAACATAATAATGAACACAAAATATTAGACAATAAAGATCGAAGGCTAAATATTAAACTAAAAAATATATTAAAAGGGATTAAAGGATTAAACATAAAACAAATACATTTTCAATTTGTAAATCCAAAGCAATAATTAAAGATAAGTGAACATCATAATGTTTCAATAGGTAATAAAAGTGAAGTTTATTTGTGACAATTGTTTAATATTTTGTAGTATGATTTTTTTGTTTTTGCACCCTGTTAGTTTTTGCTTAGCACTCCCATGTACTATCTCATGGTGCAGCCCTAAGCAATTTGTCTGTGCTGTGTCTCTGTTGCTTTAACATATATTTTGTAGCTGATTCTGTAACATAAATGTGACTCTAGTTGAGTTTTGTGGGAAACTATCTGTATTTTACTTATTTTATTGCTGCAATCTTATGAAAAGCCACTTTAAGGTTGTTTCACTGCAGAGAGTTTGCAATTTATGATGCAAGCGATGCGTTTTTAAGCCTATGTTTTAGAGGGCTAAGATTCCTACGCTCGCAGGGCATTTAAAACTGTATTAACACACACACTGTCTAGTGAACTATTCAGGAGTGTTTCCCTTCTCCTTCTGTTTAGCTAATATGTGGCTGGTGCCTCCTGTACTGTTTTCTTAGACCTGCATGCTGTATTCTATATAACATGTGCACATACTAATGTTAGTTTAGTGTATGTGGGTGGTTTATCACATATTATCATTGCTCTGGTCTATTTGTGCTGCATTTATTCATTGGTATGCTTTAAACTTCTGCTAAATGTTAGAATTGCAGTCTACCCTGATAGTAATGTTTTTGTTTCGCATTTCATGCTTGCATTTCTCAGCATGGTATTCTGTCTCTTCTGTACTTCCCTCCAGCTTCTTCAGTGACCTTACTAACTGCAGCGGTCTGTTACTCTCCATTCTTATTTTTAGATTTCCACAGCCCCTGTGAAAGGGTTGCTTGGCCGTTCCCCTCCTACTGGTCCACAGCAGTTTTTACCTGCTCTACTAACCTCATGAACCTGGCCACTAAACAATCATCCTGAAAGAAAACGGACTAAAAAAGCATTGTAGGTGCACCTGAATTCCACAATAGTTTGGGCTTATCCCTGTATTAAGTGCATAGTGTACTTTAACTATAGGCCAGGGACGGCAGCTGCCCTCCACCCCCATTCACAAACTAGCATTTCCTGTAAGCTTTAACTACAAACATCTTTAATATACCGTCACATACCCTTTTTAGTAGTTGTTCCTGACTCCCTGCTAAGCCAAGCACACTAAAGTGAACATAAGTACAAATACACAGCACAAGGTTTCTGCATTGGCTAAACAGCACATTGTAGGCAATAAGGACATCGCTTTTGTTCTGCAAGGTCCTGCATTATTCAAAAGAAAACAAAAACTAACAGGCAAGGTACTTTTTCTCCAAACAGACATACCTAAATCAGTCTGTGGATCAAGTGATTGTTTTTTTGTCTGACTCACTCCTACCCAAGGCCAGCCCCTGCTCTCATTAGTCATTACACTTTACAGCCCCCCACTCTCATCCAATATGGTCTCAGCAAAGGTGATGTAAACCTCCCCCACCTCCTTCTCCTCCAATATGGTGTCAGCAAAGGTGATTTAAACCTGTAGTGCCATCTTGGATTCCCAAAGTAGCTGCCTGTACCCCTCTGGCCTTCAGTATACCTTGATGTAAGTGCTTAATCTTTCTGAAACAACAGTTGCAACGTTATTATAATATATAAATTCCTTTAATGCCTTCTGCATAATACAAGGTGTTACGGTTGAACTTAAGTGCTCAGGGTTTCTGCAGCACTGACAGTTCCCAGTAGGCCTCTCCCATCTACATTTTAAGCTGTAAGTTGAATCTGCTATTTTTAGATACTTCAGACAGATTACTTACTGTTTTCCTTCAAAGAAAAGGGAAACCTGATTGTTTCTGTAACCTTGTGATCTGGTTAGGCCCCGCTCCATTCGCCTCACTTCGCTTGGTTCACTCCACTCCCCTACCCTCCCCCATTTCCCGACCGCCCCCTCTATACCTACCTTTATTCTAAGCCCTCATCACCTGACCATACCACCTGACCTCAACCTACACCAATCACTCACTCAACATTAACTTCAATTACTACACCACTTCCACTTCCAAACAACACATATTTGATAGACATACCTCCACACTTCACCCATCTTCCTAAACAACCACATAAACTCATTCACTTCAAGCATCTAGCTACCACCACCATAACATCTCTACCATACAATCATGCTAACAACACTATCGTCCTTATCATTAGCACTCATATCACTAGCTTTTATCACATCCATACAAACAAACTTACCTCTACACAATAATACATATCATATAACACACATTTCCACACCCTCACACACTCACGCAAACTTCTTTATCGGCCCTATAGTTCTAAATCTAGTACTACACCTTACTTGCACAACATTACAATACCAAGATATAACTTTAGAAAAACCTCACATAGTTCCAACTCACAAATAACAAACATTATAAAGCACATACTATCATCCATAAAGAAAATACTAACCTCTGGTGATATACACCCTAATCCAGGCCCTCTCAAAACCAAACAGATAGCTGACTTGCTGATTCTTAATATCAATATAAGAAGTATCACCAAAAAGATATCTGAACTGCATGCATTTATAGCCCACTACACTCCTGACATACTGACAATCACAGAAACATGGCTAAACCCTAGCATCCAAAATGAAGATGTCCTCCCCCCAGGTTATAATACCTTAATATTGGATAGAGTAGGCAGAAAAGGAGGTGGGGTAGCCATACTCTTTAAGAACACACTGAACCTCCAACTTCTCCAGACCACAACACCTAAATTTCTAAATGCTGAAACCCTGTTTACTGCCCTTTCCATAAATAAAACTAAAAAAATCAGTACTCTTTGCTGCTATATACCCCCAGGTAACAACTCTCTCATTATAGAAGAAATCCTATACTGGACAAAAGATAACCTACCACAAGACACTATCCTATTAGGTGACCTAAATATTGACTGGACAGCTTGTGATTCCAAAAACCCCACTAGCTATATTAATCTATATGGGTTCTCTCAGCTGATTGAAGAGCCCACTAGAATAGATAAAAAATTTAAAAAAAAAATCTGTTCTTGATTGGACTCTGATCAACTACCCCAAACAAAACTACCAGGTAGGTTGCCTTCCAGATGGTCTCAGTGACCACCTCCCCACATTCCTACTAAGCAAACGCTCCAACCTACCCAAACCCATTGTTTACAAACTAATACGAGATGACCGCAACCGTACCTCACATTATCTCAATACTGTTCTCAGCCACTGTAACTGGGCACTACTACAAACCCTTGGATTAGACCAGGCAGTTGACTACTTTAATACTACTTTTATTAACGTTCTTAACAAACTCGCCCCAAGTAGGAAAATTAGAGTGAAAGCTAACTATGCACCTTGGCTAAGTAGGGACATTAGAGCCCTACTAAAAGCCAGAGATAAAGCCTGGAAAATCTGGAAAAGAGAAAACACCACCAGTTCCAAGCAAAAATACTAACAGCTTAGAAATCAGGCCAATGCTCAAACTAAACAAAATAAACAAAACTACTTCCTCAGTGCCTAAAACAAATACTCAAAAACCCACAAAAATTCTTGCATTCTAGTAACTCCTTACTAAAACCAGGCAAAACCACTACTCCAGCTCCAAACTCTACAGATAGTAATTTAGACATAGCCACTCAATTTAACCACCACTTCACAAAATCCATCCTGGCTCTATCCAGCCAGCTAACCAATCATAGTCCATCACATACCCAAACCAATCAACCAGAAAAGACTCCCTCCTTTACTCTATCATCTGTCCCCCACCTCTATAATTAAGAAACTCATTCTAAAACCTAAACCCACCACCCTTGCAGCCAATAACTTACCTGCTACCTTCATAAAAATGGCCTCTGACTCTCTATCCTACCCCATCTCCATCCTAATCAACCGCTCCATACAGGAATCCTATATTCCCAAACTCTGGAAAGTATCTTATATTATTCCTCTTCATAAAGGGGGCATCTCCAATGACTTCTCAAACTACCGACCCATTTCCATTGTATGCCCCCTATCTAAAATTCTAGATAAATGCTTCCATTTGCAAGTCATGAAATTCTTGAACACACATCAGCTCCTCTCTATTACACAACATGTCTTCCATCCTCATCACAGCACAACCACTGCTCTTCTTTCATTCTCTAATCTAGTTAACCTTCATAGGAACAACAACAAATATACATCAGCCATTTTCTTGGATATCTCAAAGGCATTTGACATGGTCTCTCACTCCATTCTGCTAGATTCTCTAGCCTCACTATCTTTCACCCCATCTACCATAGCCTGTTTCAGAAGTTACCTATCTGACAGGCAACAATCTGTCCAATGGCAAGGAGCACTATCTCCCCAACTTCCAACTACCATAGGAATCCCACAAGGCTCTATAATGGGCCCACTTCCCTTTTCTATTTTTGCAAACAACCTGAATAGCTCTATCTAGCATGGCACACTTATTCAATATGCAGATGATTCAACCCTAATCTGCACTGCCTCATCTGCAACCATTCTACAGCAACTTACCCAGGAAACCTTTAACTCGGTAGAAAAATGGATCTCAGGTATCCAACTAATCCTAAACCCCAGTAAGACAAAACTACTACTATTTACCCCTAACAAATCAAAAGCTCTCCTCTCCTTTTCCATCAGCTCTAAAAATGGCACTACCATCTCCCCTTCTGACTACACCAAACTTTTTGGTGTTGAAATTGACACCAATCTTCAATTTGATGTCCACATCTCATAAACCATCAAATTGGCTCACAAAAAATGGGCGCACTATATAGGCACAAAAACTTTCTCTCACACCAAGCAAGAGTCACCCTTGCCCAGAGTCACCTTCTGTCCACACTGCTGTGCGCAGCACCTATTTTCACTCATATTAGAAAAACTGACCTAAACAAGCTAGAATCCTGTTACAATAAGATAGCCAAGTTTGTTACAAACTCCAGTTACAGAACACATCACTGTGTTGCACTAAAATAACTAAAATGGCTAGAGTTACCACAACTACTTAACTACCACCAGCTAGTTACGCATACTACATCCTTAAGTACCCTGATAAAAACCCATCTATATCCAATCTTCTTATCCACTACACTGCAAATCGGCATCTCCGATCTAGTGACAAATCTCTCCTCTGCATCTCCAGGGCAAACAATGCTGCAGGCAAAACGCTCTTTTCCCACATCATTGCTAAAAACTGGAATTCCCTCCCCCATTCTCTGACCACTGCCTCTACCACCCCACAATTCAAAAACTCCCTCAAATCACATCTACTAAACACCTGGTTATGTCCTTGTATCACTTAATCTTTACTCTCCCATCTCCCCCCTTTTTCCAGCTTCCAAGCTACTCACTTTAGCCCTCTACAGTATTAAATCCAGCCAATAACTCTGGTATTAGTTGCTACTTCTCATAGCGGGTGATTGCTCCTCTTTTTGTCACAATCATTATACACCTGCACATTAAATGGAATTCCTGACTGTTTCTCCTGGAAAATTTATATATTTTCAGTGTTTGTCTGGCAAAATGTCTAACTCCATGTTGTATTATTTAAATGACCTTTGTATAACACTGTATAAATTTGCTTCTCTTGTGTGTTTTTTTTTTTGTAACAATGTTTCAGAGCTTTTCTCCCCAGGCCTCCACTGTAAATGAACCTGGTGCAGTTGGAATTTCCCAGGTTAACAAATGTACGATAAATAAATAAATATATTAATTTCAGTAATTTAGATGTAGAGTGAGAAAATAGGTATTACAGTAGGAATGAAAGAAAATATATACTAGTAGAAAATGAGTTATGCGTTGTAAATGGTCACAATACTAGTAAGAATTATACAGAGAGAGGATGATAGTGGTTATAGATGGAGAAATAAAATGTAGTGTGAAGTAAAAAAAAATTAATGTAGAGGAGATAAATAACTAATGGTGTAATTTATGCAGGTATAATTACATTCTTTGATTTCGGATAATCAAGCAAGCAATAATGCCTGACAGACATTGTTGTGAAAATAATGCATATCCAGGGGGGTGTTCTGAGGCCGAACACCACAGGCAGATGTATAAAGAAACACACAAACATTCACTATTATAGACAGACAGACAGATAGACTAAAACATTTTCATACACATAGATAGATAGAAATAAACAGAAGCACACACGCACAGTGCACATAACGTCAAGTTTCCTGAGTAAACGCATCCTCATATCTCTCCTTTAGAGTAAATGAATGAAATAAAATGACTGCAAGGCATAGTAAATACCCCCCCCCCAAAAAAAAAAAATTGCAAGTGCAGCAACCCCCACCCCTTTCATTTTCATTATCTTGCTGTTTCCTGGATAAATCAATATGTGTTAATGAATTCAATTCAGTCAATAATGCCTGAGCTTCATTAACCTTATTAAAAAAAATGTTCCTAATGGGATGACATTATGAAGTCAGTGATCTATCTCTCAGTGGCTCTCTCTCTCTCACTCTCTCTCATGCATGCAGTCACATTCATGCACACACTATTTTTTTTTATTTTATTTTAAACTTTGTACAATTCCTAAACAGTAACGTGCTGTTTAGTGAGTGTAAAAAAATGATGGCTGTTTGTTTTAATGTCTGCTTTACAGCAGCTTAGCCTGCTGCTGTACACTAGCAGACTTGTTTCCCACCAGACATTAACTATACATTAACATCGTGGTGGAGAATGTTCATTTTTCAATAAGGGTGGTGATGTACAGGCCACCCATTCGCTAATTACTATTAGTAGTCGCGAGTCGTTAAGAGTAAAGTAGGTGAGAGAGAGGGAGCTTGTGTTCTTTTGAGAGGCAGTCATCCTGGTGTGATAGAGAGAATGGCATATAGGTGATGTTTTTTACGAGAAAGAGTATCGATATTTGTGGGTATACTAGACATAAATGTGATTGAACATGGTAGAGAACAGGATAGACATAGCTAGTTGGAGTGGCGGTATGATTTTAATTTAAAATTGAAAATTCTGAAGATGGAGCATTCTCTAATGGGTAGTAGGAGAGAATTCTAGAGTTTAGCCACATAGTATGAGTAAAGACCTTTGCCATGTGAGTTCGCAACTGAAGATATATTACGTAGAGATTTTTTTCCAGAGGATCTAAGGGGCTTACCAAAATAAGAGAGAGAGAGAGAGAGAGAGAGCATTAAAAGGAGGAAAAATGTCTGGATGGTAGAGAATTGTGTGGGTTTGTTTCAGATAAATCAGAATGAGGTGGTTAGAAATTTCAAGTCTGTTAATTTGAGGGTCACAGTGCTGACTATGGCTGAGGGTCACAGTGTTGACTATAGCTTTAAGAGTTGATTACAAATTTGGCAATTTTATTGTATGTTTGCTCAAGGTTTGTGATTTGGGATATATGCGGATTGCTTAAACAGATGCTACATAGGAGAGACTGTTAAGAGAAGAAATGATGAGACAACACACTTTCTGATGATATGGGTAACACACTGTTAAAGTCTACGAATCATGCCTGACTCTTCTTGAGTGTTTTTGGTGACGTCCTGAGTGTGTTTATCAGATTTTAGTTTATTGTCAATTGCAAGTCATAATACCTTTGTATGAGAGACTACATTGATGATTCTACAGCTATATTGATATATATTGATTTTATTGCATCAAATAACAGAAAAGCTGCTTTTGCTGCTAATAGAAGATTGTAAAGTAAAGAGCATACATTTTGTTTTCCTGGCATTGAGCACAAGATTAGGATTCTTGAGCCAAGTTTCCACATGTGTGAAAGTCTGTGTCAGGTTCTGTAGTTCAAAGACTGAGTTGGCATAACAGATGTGTCATTTGTCTGGTCAGGATAAAACAGACGAACAGTTGTGGGTTCGTTTCAAGCAGCTTTATTACACACAAACACATCAGGACTGAGGCTGTAACTTAAACTTAAATAAACTTATAAACAGACTGGCTACCACACTCATACATGTTAACACTCTGGCTGTTCTCTCAAAATGGCACTGCTGCCTGCATGTGCTCACTATTTATATGCATGTGCTTACATCTGGAAATGCCTCTTAAAGTTACACACACACACACACTCTGCTCTACAAGATGGTTGTAGCATCATTTCCATATTGAATGATGAAGGAAATTACAGACTGTAGTGGCAAATCATTAATGATGTTAAATAGTAAAGGGTCAAGAATAGACTGTTGTGGTACTTCAACTGATATCGGGAGTGAGGGAGGTATGACTTGCATAGCTGACCTTAGCCACAGGCCAACTAGGGGACCGCCTAGGGTGCTGCTCTAGCAGGGGCACGTTTACAGTATTTGTTTGGTATAGGTAGACCAGGATGGAGGCATCAGGTGGTGAGGTGGGGGGGTGCCCTGGAGCCTTTTTGCCTAGTGCACCAGTTGACCTAAGTCCACTCCTGATGATCTCATTCTGTTTGACACTCTGAGTCCTGTTACACAAGTATGAGGCAGACCATGTGAAAGAGACAAAGGCCTAAGTTAATAGAGTATATGGAGGAATTTGGGATGTGACATGGTGTCAAAAACATTTGATAAATCAAGAAAAATTGAAGATACTAAGTTATTTTTATTTCTGTGGTAGTAAATTGTTTTGATAAATTATAGGAAAGTAGAATCTGTAATGGATGGACTTTTCGAGGATTTTAGACAGTGGACATCAGATGGCTATGGGTTTGAAATTATTGAGCTCAATAGATACCCCACTTTTATGAAGTGCAATGATATAACATTGTTTCCAGATGCTTGGCATATATGAACATGAATATTGGGTATGCAGTAACTTTTGCTGAAAGGTTAAGATATTCTGAAGGTAAATAATCTGGGATTATTGTTGCTGGTTGCAACTTGGTAAGATATAACTGGATTTTAGAAAGAGGTATAGTGTGAAAAAAGAAAGTATTAGAATCAGTTCTCTTATTTGAGATATGGGTATTACTGGGGGTAAAGATGGGATTGATGAGTGAAATAACAGTTAATATAATTAGAATTTAATGCACAAGCTATGATTTATTCAGATTTATTAAGGGATGGGGACGTTTTTGTAAGTTTATCTAGTTTGAGGAGTTGAAATAATCCAGTGCAGAATTGTCATGAAGCTTTTGGTGGTCAGTGAAGGTTGCATAACTTGAGTTTAGAGTTCAATATTTCTGTAGTGATGAAAAGAATTAAATAGCTTTCTATGTATGGTAGGTTTTGTCCTTCTGTTTCATGAGCTGCTTAGTGGTTAGTGATAACCAAGAGGCTGGGTTAGATTTGATGCATCTTTTCCAGACTGGAGCTTGTGAATTTAAAATTTTCAAAAATGTTTGACTCAAGTATTTGATAGTATCATCTGGGGAAGAATTTTTAGTATGTTCCAGTAACATTGTGCTAAACTATCAGTAAAATTTTCTTAACTGTATATAATGTTTGTTTAGTACTACTATCTGTTAGGATCCTTCTGCAGCTTGTATCTGTCATCTCCTTGGGGTCACTATTCAAAGCTCATGAGCTATCCTTATATTCCATCAACGCAGTCTAAAACAAGACTTCATTAATTTTTCAGCATTACGAAGCATAATTCAAGAATGTACAAAAGCACACGCAAATAATATTTTTGAAGGGGTCAAAGCCCTACCGGCACACCCCCAAAGTACTAAATAACTCTACAATAGTAGTACAATAGGGAGAAGTGAAAACCCTAGTGGAGTGTGGTAGTCTGTCACTTTTTGCTTAGATTCTGCTTACTCTATGGTACCTATTATATAATGCTTTTGAGTTGCATCTGACCCCTACAACAACCCCATGAAGAGCTGTCATCATTCACCATCCACATAGTTTAATAGGCAAGCAAAGAACAGAAGTTGATTGCCAGACCTTTCTTCTATAACACACACACACACACACACACACACACACACACACACACACACACACACACACACACACACACACACACACACACACACATAATGGCAGTCAATTTAGAGTCACCAGTTAACCTATTCCATGTCTTTAGGATGTGGGATGAAGCCAGAATACCCGGAGAAAATCCACATAAAACTCAGGGAGGATGTGCAGACTCCATACAGAAGCCCATCTGAGACTGTGGTGTGCGAGGTGACAATACTACTCATTATGACACTAAGTTAGCTATAAACTACCCTACACTTCCTCAATATCTGAATGGCCAAAGCTCCAAGTTCTAACCATAACAAGAAAAGGTGGGAATTTTCAGAAGGAAAACTAACTGAATCATAATATTAAAGTATATGTTTTTGGGGGTTTACTATCAAAATTATGGGTGAAGGTTCCACGACTACGGGATGTCGAATTCTGGTTGGGTGAATCTTGTGTCACTGAACATTCATGCGTGCGAGGTCCTGGTCAGTGAATTCACTGTGCATTCCCATATATGTGGCCGGTGTTTTAGGTAGAGATTGCATTACAGTGTGGATCGGGAAATTTACCCCTTTCCCCACTGTAGTGCAATCTTGGAGTTGGAATATATAATTTGCAGGAGCTGTGGGGGGATGCAGGGGGCCTTGTCCCCCTGTAAAAATCTGTAGTTTAGTGTTGTGCGGTACGTTCGTACTGCTCACAACCAGAGCTACAGTTGCTATTTTTACAGGCGTGTGGTGAATGGTATGTCGAATTATGCCAATTCAAACTATCGGCATGTTATTTAACATACTGACTTGATCAGTGTTCCGTGTTTGGTCATGTTTTTCATTGTATTGGTCATTTTTTTGTTTTGTTTGTCACTCATAGTAAACCATTTTTGCCTGTATGGATAATGTATTAGGCTATATAATCTGTGTTTAAAAATAGCATATAATTAATTGCTTGACCATCTACTATTTATAGCCCAGATTTATGAAAACACAACTTTGTAACTAACTTGTATCAGCTCATTCAGCAGAATTAGTGAAATACCACACTGCAAATCATTTTAATAATAAAATAACCAGTCTGCATGTCTACCTGAGAAACAGAAAGACTATGCAAGGATTAATTTAGAGGGGTTAATAAATAATCACTGTATATCTATGAGCAATATTTTACCAATTAAGTAAGGACTAAAGCCCTCCCATTACCCTTCAGGGTGAATGTGCTCTTCTCAAGCGCTACTGTGTATTTTTATTCCACTTTTCAGACTGTCAATTCAAAGGTGTGTTACAACTTTTTTAGCAGCTTTTAAACTTCCTTTTGAGATGTGTTGTTTTGAGAGTTAGGAAATGTTGTTGTTTGTCTTTCAGCTTTTCCCGGTTAGGGGTCACCACAGCGGAACTCTGGCCCGCTAATGATTGGAAGTTGTTTTTTATGGTGTCAAGTTGCCAGCCCGATGCCCAACCTTCAACGAAGGCACACCCATTCAACGCATGTCTTTCGAACGCCCACTAGACCACAGGGAGGACATGCAGACTCCACACAGAAGGCACTCCCAACCCAAGCTGAGAATCGAACGGGAGAACCTCGTGCTGTGAGGCAACAACGCCACCGCTTGAGAGTTAGGAAATACATTGCCATACTATGCTTACTACAGTTTGTATTTTATGTTGTATATGAGGTGATGTTGTTTTTAGTTTTGGCGCAATTTTTTATTTGTTTTAGCATGTTAAGATGCAGCAGTTGTACTTTGTGGGAAGGTGTTTTGATGATCTGAGTTCTGATCATTTATGATTTAGGGAAGTATAGTATTTCTTTACTACTGCATTAGATAATTTTGCTTGTAAGGCTGTTCCAAATAAAAGGGTGTGAGAAATTTATTATGAGTGCTAATCTGTGTTATTTTATATTTTAAATGTTTATGAATAGCATCAGCTTTCAGCTTCAGCTGAGGTGTTAATCAGAAATCCAGCCTATTGAAGACAGCTGTGATGGATGAGAAAGATCTCACTGTACTTACTGAAAGGCAAAGAGGAGTTGTTTATAAATATAGAACTGCATTTTCAGTTGGATCCATATTGTACAGTATAATGCTCTGAGTATGACCAAGATGGCTCCGGACTGAACAGCAGTATGAGTACTGTACGAGTCAGCTGGAGCTGGGGAAGAATGATGGGGCAGAGCCCACTTCCCACTGGGAGGAAAGAGAGGGCTGTGTGCCTTAGGTAAGTGCAATCTAGTAAAGCCCTCTGTTGCACACTGATGGACTTGTGTCTGTTTCTATGGAGCAGAGATGATTGCAGGCTTTCATCACTCTCAGAACTGAATGAGAGTTCTGTGCTATACTCACTACACTGCCACCCATTAAATGCCACAAAGTATGCATGAGGAAACCACAGGGACTTAGCAAATAATCCTAGGAGATGGCTGTCTGCGTGAAGGATTACCATGATCATGCTCAAATGTTATGCCAAAACTAAAGGCACAAATGGTTTGGAAGCAAAGATGTGCAACAACATCACTAAGAAATAATGCATCTTAATGTAGGACACTTATGTAATAAGGTTCCAAAGTTCCAAACATGACTTGCAGCAGGAGAGCTCCATGATCCCCATGGTACAAGAGACATGACTATATATATGTAAAGGCATTAATGAGATACATGTCTTAAGATGCTGAGTTAATAGAAAAGACTATGGTTGCAAGACGGATGGAGAAATTCTTATGATGGTGCATGAAGTGCCAAGCTCCAAAGTGCATGGCAGACAGCTCCCTAATACATGAGATAGAGCAGTATTACTGGTATTAGTTTATATTGGTGAACAAAAGACCCTAAACATGAGATGAAAATACAAAATAAAAAACCAGATAAATCCAAAAAATACTGCTCTATCATAGTTTGTAAAACATTACATGGGTAGACTAGCATTCCCTGGGAACATCAGCATGCTATAGCAACTTCGTCAAAGACAAGGAACTATAAATAAATGTTTATTGCTTCAATGTACTCCACTTATTTAGGTGCTGAGACAATACATGTGAAAACATCTTGGAACTGATAGTAAACACTATAAATAACCTTATACTCTCAGGTATATTATGTAACTTTCAAAGCAATTATTAGCCATCATTTGCTTTCTGGTCACCAACAGATATCCTTCTTCCATGGTCTGATTTATGTGTATAAGAAATCATAATATTGTATTGACTGAGCAAATAGGAACAAAATTAAATTCTGTGGATATTCTAGACATCACTGATCCTTCAGTCTCTGCAACAGAGCACTCATTGGCACCTTGTATAAATTTGCACCATTTCAGAAAATCTGAATAAGAATATGCAGAATGCAAAATGCATTGGTTTAACAAAGCATTCAGGGAGGTCTCAGCTGAAAGAGAAGCAGCCTGGAACAAGTACAAGAGAATGGAAGACGTGTCAAGAGTCTGTGTAGTGCTGCTGGAAGCAAATGTCAGTCTCAAATACATCACGCTGGACAGGATTATTATATTGCACTTCGAATCAATAATTTCAAGAACCCTCTAAGTTCTGAAAAGATGTAAATGACCTGATGGGGAAAGGACAAAAAAGAAATGGTAATATTTGCACTCAACTCTCACTTGCAGACAGCAAACATTTTCAAGGATTACTTGTCTACTGTCAGCAATATGATTTTGCAGCAGTCTGCAACAAAGAGAGCAGGGCTAACCATGGTGTCTCCATTTACATTTGCAACTGTGACAGTCACTGTAGTGAAAAGAAGTCCTGCAAGCATGAACAGCCATAGCTCACAATCTAGAGATAACTTGCCATCAGTTCATACAGGAATATTTGTCCATCCCTTGCATTGCCACTTATAATACTTAGATATCCGACAGCAATTGCCCTGGACATGTTAAAGGAATGAAAAATCTTTACTCTGACCACAAGAGGAAGTGAACCAAATGCTGAAAATTGTCAGCCCACAAGTAACAGTACTCCTCTTTTTAAGGTTCTTGGATATGTTGATTACCAAAAAATTCTGCATTATCTTCCTGGACATTGTATTTTAACAAAAAATACAATATAATTTCATTTTGGTGCACAGCGCCACTACAGATATCTTTAAGCTTATTCACTCCATATCCTTATGCTGGGATAGAAGTTTGCATACAGCAGATTTTTCTCAAAGTCATTAAAAATCTTTTGATATGCTGAATCATAGATGTATAACGGTTTACCTTTACATGTGCGTAATGCACATGTATGAAATACAAAAGTCTGAAAGGACTTTTTCAAGTTTTCGGAAGGCCGAAAACAAAATGCATCGAATGTGCAATGAGTGAGTGCACAGTAACATTCTATCATTGCAGATTTGACATTTTTGGTGTGAGGTGCACTATAGTGGGGATCGGGAAGTGGACTCTTTCCCCACTGTAGTGTGACCTCGGAGTTAGAATAATAAAGTACAGGGGGTGCAGGGGGACGCTTTGTCTTTGAATTGAAGTTCAAAAATCAGCTAATCTGATTTTCGCTTTGCTGATTTTCGAACTTCGGTGCAGATCGGACTGACGATTTTTGTCATTCCGGTTAACACAAAGGGCTGTTTGGTAGGTTGATTTTCAACCTTTCAAAGGTAAACCTGTATAACATGTCTTAAAGAGGTTGGCTTCATATTGCCTCTGTTTCAACAGACCTAGGAAGTTACTTTTCTGGCAAAATACAATCACTACACCATATTATGTGAAGTTTGGAGTACCATAGGGATGCATACATTGTCTCATACTATTTACAGTGCTTACAAACAACATACATCAGCACAGAGGGACTCCTACCTTAATTCGTCATGCTGATGGCTTATCATTTTTGCACATCTTTTAATAAACCTCACCATCTGGTTTTGGTACACCTGTGTAATGCGAGTAAGAAGTAACTTATTACTCAAAAATTATAAAGAATAAAGGAGTATCCAAACATAATGTGTGTGTGTAGAAAGTTGGAGATGTCTGGTCTGACTACTGACATTAAACTAAGCTTCAGGGCTTATATACAGTTAAGGAAGTACACCAAAAGCTATGAGCTTTTCACAGGACTGGCCTTAGCAATCGGGGGCCCATTTTGGGTCATTTTGGTGGGGCTCCTCAGTTGGCTCACTGTCTAGCACCCCATCTTTTCCTGCACATCCTGGCTACTTGAACTTAAGACTATTTCAGTTTAGGTATCAGCAATGGTTGCTATTACTGTGTATTAACAATAATATAATATGTGTATTACCTTATATTTTGTCATAAGACAAGGAAATAACTGCACTTTGATTACCCCCATAACCAACATCTCCTCTGTTCCTTTTTTCAGGGTCTTCTTAACTTGAAGTGAAAAAAAGAAAGCCAGCACTCAACTCCATGACACAGGCAATCGTTATTTAATGTCCAACTTGAAGACAGCAAAATAACATAACCGTACACCGACATGGTTGTACCGGTTTCGGTAAATCCTTCATCAGCAACCAAACATGATGTACAAAATGAAGACAAAACCTAACTTGCTGTCTTCCAATTTATACAAATTTCATATAGAAGGCATGGAGCGCCCCCTAGTGCATCATTAAAATAGTGCACTAGTTCATAAATGCATGAAATGTAATGCAAATAAACACAATTATCCCAAATTTATAAATTAATATATAAATCCAAATATGACAACAAACATGTAAAATGGATCATTCAAACCAGGGGAAAATAGAGAGCCCAGTTTGATGATCCACATTTTCTCTTTATAGGTGAGCCTATCATGTAAAACATGAGATTGTACACATCTGCCCTTAATGTGATCAATGACCATAAAACAAAAATTGCCCGTAGGGTGTTTAGAAATGTGTTTATATAAAGAACTGGACCCCTTTTTGTTTTTAATATCACTAAGATGTTCCCCTATCCTAACTTTAAAAGGACGGGAAGTTTGTCCAACATAGAAGGCTCGACAATTGCACTGGGCCAAATAAATCACCCAAGAAGTACTGCAATTGGCAAAACATAATGTGTCATAAACTTGTGGACAATTTCTTCTTAACTTGCTCAGGCACACTGTAAAGGGCCTGACTGATGAGACACCAAAGCCCTCTATCTACATGATGTTTCATTGGGTGTGAGCCCCTAGAATTACCAGTAAACCTGCCCCCCAAATCCTATAGTTCTATATGATGATATAAAAGTGCACAGTGACTCTTTTTACCTATTTTACTCACTATAATCTTGTTTCATGTCTACTTATGATTGTTTATTTTTGCCGCATATTATCCTGACTTAGAGCTCCCTGCATGCCTTTTCTTCCATTACTACTGTTGCATTGATATTGATTAAACATTATTGTTTCTTGGATTGGTTCCACTGTGCTGAGCCTGAAAATAGTCTTGGTAGAGCAGTACTCTATACTGATTAACAAACTATAAATAAATAAAACATCTGTTTAATTTAAGTGTTCTACACAATCTCCAGCCCCTTAGGAAGTGCTGCAGACAACACTAACCAGAACTTGTTTCTAATAAGCAGGCTTATTTTGAAGTATAAAAATATGAAACCTGGCAAATCTTCTGCCTCATCACAGTCTTTAACTCCCCTCTTCCATGTCCACTGTCCTTGGATATCAGGAAATACTGTGGACTTGAATTCACAGATATGGGAAGACAGGAGGCCCAAAAAGAACATGAGAAATTTCTAACCTCCACTATCCCTTCTGATCTCATATTATCCCTTTTTTCCTTTCACATGCTTCCATCATCTCTTACTCTTGCTCTGAATTATTCAGAGTTCATTACTCAGCTAATTTTCATACCTTGTTAACATCAATGGGTTCCTGCAAACCACATAAAACAGATGAACTTCCTCTGAATGGTCAACAATAATAATATTAATAATCTCTGGCTTTTCCTTAGAACTGCATCATTCACACACCACTCCATTCAAAACTATTTCTGAAAGGTTATTTGTATTTATCAAGTATTTGTTAAACTGGGTAAGTGGACTAATATTTATGCAGATCTTTTTCCAGCCATATCCTAGGTCACAAGCATAATCATAAAGGTTACATGCAGGAATCATTTAGAGTAGTCAATAGGCATCATGCTTTGGCAGGTGAGAAGAAATCAGAATGCCTTAATCAAATCCACATAGCTGTAAAAAGAACATGAAAGTCACCACAGTTTGTTCAGCTTGCTATGACATATGTTCCCCTAAAGCTTCTCCCCAGTTCAATCCAGCCATTTTCTACTTGCAAGTTTCTGTCTGTCCTCCTATTTTGCACGTCTTTGAAACTGAGACACTCCTTTAGTAAATGTATTTTATTTTACATTTGATTACCTGGGTGGTACACTGATCACAACTGACCAACTGCAAGTACTGTATATGAAATAAACTATCCTTGTTATATATTTTTGTCTCTTTCAGTTAAGTGAATTATTTTTCTGTCCACCTCCGCACACAAGCACCTCATGTTTCACTTCTCTGGGATTATTTTTGTCCTATGTGTGACTGCAGCAAACCTTTCTCTGACATACTATTGAATGGGTAGCATTCTTTGTCTCACAAATCTTAGTGATCAGAAGTTACCTCACATCACAGTATCTGCTATTTTTTATTTCTTTATTGTTATACTTACTAAGGTTTTTTTTTTTCATGCCCTCTGAACCTTGATGATTCCACAATTATTTCTAGTAATGTTTCATAAACCACGCATCAGCAAGAGAGGCAATGGAAAACATACTACCTCTCTTGCAGTCTTCAACATAAGCTCAGTCTTATTTTGTATGACAGTAACGAGAGTGGTACTTAAAACCAGATGGTTAATCTGACAGGTTTAAAGTTGAAAAACTGTTCAGAACTCAGTAAAACCAACTGACTACTATGGGGGCATGGGCGGCTAGCACTGTACGCCATACAAGAGATGTGAAACTGTTATTAGTAATATTGGACTAGCCACTTCTTCAGTGCCTGATGGGAAATGTAGTCCACTCTATTAAAGAGAACTACAGTGAGAGCGTGACTATTAATAGGAGAATCCCTTGCACTTTGCTGTAGTGTCTCCCAGGCAAATCCCTGGGTCATGTAAGCCATAATGACCTTATAATGGCCTAGTGCAGGGCCGTATTTGGCCAAATTGATCCAGTTAGACTAAGGCTGGACCTGGCTTTATATAGAATATGGTATAAGCTTGCCCCACACACACAGTGTTGATTTGCTTATATGAGAGCCACTGTGTGAATCACTGGTTGTCGGTAGCCCTCAATAAGAATCATTTTTGACAAATTTGTAATGGTCTAAAACAGAATAGTAACATTTATGATAGGCTTGTCAATATCCACATACACTGACACATTAATCAAATTAGGATAAATACTTAAAGAAGTGATAATATACATCCATTGTATCTACTCACTGAGCTTGCTACTTAAAAAGGTGCCCTGACCTGTCTGATTATCTTAACTTGCATCAACCTACTAGATATTCAGTGTTCAAATCACACCATCAGTTAAGTATACCTAAAGCAACTGGCAGTATAGGGCAGCAAATAATCTGGTTACAGTTTCCTTTTATGCAGGAATAGCTTTCTCAGAAAATGATATTTAACAAGTTACTATGAGTTTGAGAAATATACAGAACACTACTATTTTACTATAACAGTGAAAAAAGTGAGGTGAGTCATAAAAGTATAATTTCCAGTTAATTACCAAAGCCTTTCTGTGCTGATTTTATATTCTCACATTCAAGCTGCTCATGGCTAACTGCTCAGATATGCAGTTTTGTTTATATGTATGTTTTCTCCAAGTTGTCACAGTCTCAGAGTTAGTCTATAAGCAAAGGGGTGGAGGTGTGGTGGTGCTGGTAGGGGGCTTGGCCCCTGGCAGAAACAAAAGCAATATTTGAATGTGCTGCTGATTATTAAAAGGTTGTTGTGAGTTACTGGCAGCAAGTTCCATTGTATTTATAGGTTCATAGGTTCATACTAGGCTATCTGCCCTAGGGCATTTATAAGCCTAGCCAGAATGAGTTTGGCTTTCGCCACCCATTTTAAATTTATTTTGCTATGCCCTTTTTCGAGGTTAGTATACTGTGCCTCTGTCTAACAGTGACACAGAAGTGATACCCGGGGTAAACCTACGATCTCCCATCCACTCATCAAGATTCCTCTCGAAGAGAGTCAATGAGAGACTCTGCCTAACCTGGACTGGGATTTTATTCCAGAGTGAAGGGAGCCTCTGGGTTATGAATCTGTCCCTCCAGCATGTCCTATTTATTTCAGTGCAGAGGTTCAAGTCTCTCTGTAGCTCGATGGGATTTGGATTTTCTGAGGTGCAGCATGTCCATTAATTCCGGGTTGGACATGGCTTTATACGTCAGGCACAGATCGCCTCTGAACAGGCGGTATGCCACTGAGTAGAGCTGGAGTTTCTTTAACCGGGCAGCATATGGCATCTGTTTGAGCCCTTTGATCCTCTTGGTGAGGTACTTTTGGGGTCTTTCCAGTTGCTGCAGGTGTCTGGTAAGGTACATCCCAAAGGGGCATTGTACTCAATTATGGGTCTGATGAGGGATGAGTAAAGAGGCACGATGGCGTCCCTGATCTAGATGTGAATCCCTTCATGATTAGGTGGGCTATATAAAATGTTTTCTAACCACTTTGGCCATGTGGTTGTCAAATGAGAGATTGCTATCAACTTGGGTCCCCAGGTCCCTAATTACTTCTTCTGTACTTAATGGATTACCACCTATGTGGTAATTTGTGAGCACTTTGTTTTGCCAAAGGGGATGACTATACACTTTTTGGCATTTAGCTTGAGGCCATGGCTCTGGCACCAGTTGTCTGTTTCTATGAGGCCCTTTTAGAGGATGCTTGTGTCGACTGGAGAGTCGATTATGGCCCAGTTTGCAGTCATCTGTGAACTTGGTCAGCCACAGTCCTTCCGTGTTGGCCTGTACCTCCGAGAAATATATACCGAACAAGAGAGGTCCCAGGACTGAGCCTTGTGGGACACCACTTGTAACTGGTTTGGAGTCTGACATGGCTCCAGCAATTCTAACCATGTGGGTTCTGTCCTTGAGCCAGTTTGCAATCCATCTAGTGACATAGGGGTTTATATTTAAGCTGGTGAGCTTATCTATAATGCCGAGTGGGGTATTGTATCGAAGGCTTTTGCGAGGTCCAGGTAGGCTGTGTGGACCACCTTCCCTCGTCAATGGCCTTGGTGACTGTTTCAAAGAAATCGACCAGGTTTAAGAGGCAGGATCTGCCCTTAACAAAGCCGAACTGGGTAGGATCCAGTGTTTGTAGGTCCCCAATATCTTTATTTATGAGGTCCATGATGATCCTTTCCATAGCTTTGCAGACCAAGCTAGTCAGGCTTATGGGCGATAGTTTCCAGGATCTGTTGAGGCACCACCTTTATGGAGAGGGACCACTGTTGCTGTACGCCACTCTTTGGGCACATATCCTGTAGTAAGGCTGAGATTGAACAGTAGTTTTATGTTTGGGTTTAGCTCTTCTTGGAGTTCATGTAGGGCGCAGCCGGGACACCATCTGGTCCCATTGATGCTGTGTTTTTGCTTCGAGAGGGCGGCTCTTACCTGAGCATCTGAGATGTCAGGGGCAGCACTCTGCTGGGATAGATATTTGCCCTTTGGTGGCGCTGAACCTGTCAGCTAGGATGTTGGCAATGTCTGTGGGTTCGGTGTATTTTTGTCATTTTGGACTAATTCTGAGCATATCTGGGAATTACCACCCAGGTTCCTAACATAACTAAAGAAAGCCTTGTGATTATCCTTAGTGTCCTGTGCAATTTTTCTCTCAAAGCTGGCCTTAGACAATTTTATGTGTGCCCGTAGTTTTTTGCTAATACTGATCAGTGATGCCTTCCCTTTTTGGGATTTTGCTCTATCATTTAGTAGCTTCCTCCTTCTATTGTATAGTTTGTTTATGGCTGGGGTCCACCAGACAGGACGTCTGCCTTTGGAGGATTGGGTCTTGGTTTTATTTGGAATCGCATGATCCATGCATTCCTGAAGGTGTTCATAGAATGCATTTATAAAGGATTCTGCGGTCTGGGCCGTATTTTCCACAGGCCCGGGGGGCTTTGAAGGATTCCACCTCAGTTTTGAGGAGTGTGAAATTTGCTTTAGAGAAGTTTTTCACTGTGGTTTTCTGGGCAGGGGGTGGGGTCGGGATGTGAATATCCAGTGAGATTAGTTTATGGTCTGATCTTACCAGTGAGGGATACACTTCTGGTCTGGAGCATAGAGTCCCCATGTTGGTGATGATCAGGTCCAGTATGTTTTCCCCTCTTGTGGGAGTGGTAACAAGTTGTTCCATAGCATTTGAGTTTATAAATTCTAGGAACCTTTGGGCTAGGGTGTTGGAGCTAGAGTAATGCTCCCAGTCTATGTTTGGGTAGTTGAAGTCGCCCAATATAATAGTGTTTGGAGAGACCTTCATATTTTCCAGTGTTCTCAGGAAGGCCGAGTGGGGTTCCTGGGTTTGGGAGGGTGGTCTGTAGCAGGCTATAAACTGGAAGGCAGTTTTACCCACTGTTAGTTGCACATGGATAGTCTCTGATGCTTCGTGCTTTGCCACCAACCTGGAGGTGTGGGTATCTTTGATGAATATCGATACTCCCCCTCCTTTTGTGGTTCGGTCCAAGTTTTGGGGCCGAAAGCATGGTATGAGGTATAACCTGGTAGTGCTGGGGTGCTCTCGGGAGCCCTGAACCAGGTTTCTGTTACTGCACAGATATCGATGTTCTCCATGCTGAGGAGAGTTTTGAGTGCGTGCATCTTGAGGTTTAGACTTCTGGCGTTGAGTAGCATTACTCTTAGTTTCTTATCCCTTGTGATACCTATGGAGGTGGGTTTGTCTTTTGAGCCTTGCCTAAAAAAGGCACTATGGGGGTAGCAAGAGCCTTTGCCAATATCCAGCCCAGGGGTGACAGGTGCAAGCTGTCCCTAGCGAAGCATCGTGGCTTGTCGAGCATATCATCCCAAGCTGACAGGCATTGGATCCCCTTTGAATGACACCAGTACATAAGCCAATTGTTGAAATTGATCATCTTGTCTTCATATTGTGGCATCATTCTTGGTGAGGGTAAGATGCTACTCAAGGTCAGGGTCATACCGGCCTGGGCTACATGCTCAGAGAGCTCCTTTATGTCTCTTTTCATGTAGTCCAGGGAGGTACGTCTCAGGTCATTCACACCAGCATGGACAATGACTGAGTCATATTTGTACTTGCCTTGGAGTGACCTGAGTGCTTGTGTTATGTGGCGGATCCTAGCACTCGACAGGCTGCTCACCGTGACCCTCTCCTTGTTCAGCCTGGTGAGCGGGACATCAGATTGCCTGACGATAGAGTCACCTATTACATGTGTATCAGGTGTGTTGTTTAGTCTTAAGGGCTGTGACTGTTCGGCACACTGGCTTTGTGAGATATGTGTTGCACGTGTTTTGATTTGGGGTAGCGGCTGCTTGGGTGTCTGCTTTGGAGGTCTCTGCTGCTTTGGCAGATCTTTATTTAGAGCCTCCGAGTATGTTTTTGTGTGATTATGTGTTTGGTTTGCTGTCGTGGTAGGTCTATGTGAGACTGGAATTGTAGTGAGTGTGGTTTCCTTCTCCTCCTGACTGGTTATGCCAGTACTGAGTTGAGAGAGCTTAGCCTCCATTTTGGCTATATGGTTGCATCTCTCACATGTGTTGGAATTTGTTGGGAGGAGGAGAGGGTTGTTTGTATACATGAGGCAGTTGTAACATTGCCTCAAGATTCCCAGATTCACCAGCTGGACTGGAGAGGAGATTGACAACTGACCTTTGGACATGCTAGAATAATATTGGGAATTCCTTAATAATTGAAAACCAGGGCCAGTGGGGAGTGAGGGTGTAGTGCTTTTAATTTTTAGTGCTGACTTATATAATTGCCTTAGTGAGCAAGTGCCAGGTAACTTAAGTGCAATGTGTTACAGGTAACTTAAATGCAAAAGCGACAAACAGTAACTTTCTTTCAAGTGAAACAAGGAAATAAGTACAGTAAGCAATGCAGATATCACTAGTGATCCACAGAAGCGCTGAGAAGCCGTGTATTAGGTGGAATTAGCGTTCCAGGGAAATAACAAGCAAACAAACAACAAACATATAAACAAAGCTAGATTCAGCAGGCCTGGATCTAGTCTATGCTACAGCAAACAAGGTTTACCAATTTCAGTAAGATACAGTTCAAATATTCAGGCACTATAAACCTTTAACCAGAAATTCCCAGCTCAGAAGGGAAGAGTCCAGCCTCTTCTCCCACAAGAGTGCAGACCACGAACCTTCTTAATGTAAAATAACTGGCCTGAAGCCCAAGTGCTTAAACCAGAACTAATACACTTTAAGAATAACAGACACTGGGCTCTCAATCAGCAGTTCCCAACTTAGAAGGATGAAAGCTACCTGTCCTGCCACCACAGTGCATGCCGCAAACCTTCCTAATGTAAAACAACTGGTCTGAAGCCCAAGTGCTTAATCCAAAAGACTTAGAATGATAGCTACACTTTAATCAAGTTACTACCAAGCAGTAATAAATACAATTGAATACTTTAGAGAATGCCTGGATTAGTGCTCAAGTTACACATACAAAGCTAGATCCAGCAGGCCCGAATCCAGTCTATGCCACAGCAAACAAGGCGCACCAACTTCAGTAAGAAGCAGTTCAGATATGCATGCACTATAAGCCTTCAACCAGAAATTCCCATGCTTTTCTGTGGCAAAAATAAGTGACTTTCAGATACTCTTGTTATCAATATTTTATTATTTATTATAAAATTATTAAATACAATTATAATAGAAATGTTAAACATTGAAAATCTAGCATTTTCATAAATATTATTTCCAAAATTATATCTTATATACTTAAGAACAGCAAAATGTAGGTTTTACATTATTTTGTAAACTAACTGCTTCTGTTAATGTTACGTGCATTTTGTATAGCAAACTTTAATGTGAATCTAATAGGAATGTGTAATTTTACCTCCATACTGCTTATAACATTGAGTGTAGCATTGTACTTATAGGATTTGACCTACCTTCAGTGGAGAATGATTGGAAGGTGAATAATAAAAATCATATCCATAGAATTATTTGTCATAATCTAAAAATGTTGAGCACATTATTTCTACAATACAACAATAATGTTTAAATATTTTGCCTTTGGGTGTTTTGTTTTTAAACTGTTTTTCTTTTCTAGATGTTATTCACCTGTGCAGTATTTTATTGATATGCTATGAGTTATGTATCAGTTCATAGTGGAAGTCTTTGTCCTTAGGTCCCTTCTGAAAATGGACTCCACTCAGTTGGGATATTCTATCCAACAAAATATAAAGAAAATTAATGAATGCATAACTGGCTGGCATATATGTCAAATACTACAGCTGTTCAGCTTTTCTGTGGATTTCCATACTTACTGTCTCATTGGCAGACTCATTCTCCCAGCCATTCAGCCACTTTATAAGCAGCATGTACTGGTGTGGGCCACAATATAAGCAAGTTGAACAGGGCAGACCAAATGTTTCTGTTCCCAGGAACAGTCCACAGCTTATCTTGGGGAGTGTTAACGTTTTCCTAGTCAAATTGAGGGACCTAATATCTCTAGTATGTTCTGGGACTGCCCTAGGGCCTCCTCCCAGTGTGCTGTGCATGGTATACCTCTGTCAAGAGGTGCTCAGAAACAACTTCATTAAAGTGCCAATGTCACTTATCAACCAAGAGCAGCAGTTTCCCTACTCAGGTCTCCTTCTGAATTGCCTAACTTCCCACTCTGTCAGAGAGACAGCAAACCCAGTAAATAGTAGCCTCATTTCTTCCACTTGTAACTGTGACCTTATGCATTCTGACACTACCCAAATCTCATGACCATAGCTGAGCATTGGGACATAGTGACCAGTAAGCTGAGAGCTTCGTCTTTCTCAAATTTTGGTGTCATGTAATGGCTGTAGTACAACTGCTACTACCACAGCACCTAGCTGTTGACCACTCTGCTGATCCCTTCTGTCCTAAATAAACAAGACACTAACAAGCATAACCTCCTATACCTTGGATAGCTGCTATCGTCTCAGCCACTGAGAGCTATTTACCAGATTTCTTTTCATCCCAGTCATTTTATACTGAGAAAAAAAAAGTTTACTTTTATGTTAGCGATAACCAGTCATCTGAAGCCAAGGTTACAGAACTGCCTACATACAAAAAAAGATGCAAACATTGCATCCCTGCAATGGATACAGCCCCCATCTCCACTGAGCTTTGATATCTTGACCATGAAAATACTGAACAGGAGGGGAGATGAGACACTCACATTCATTGTGGAATCCTGCACCTGTCTTAAATGTATTCAGTCTAATCCTGAGAATGTGACAACACAACTCTCACTTCATGAATTATCAATCACATGGTGTGGAATACCTCACCTCCCACAACATATAACAATTTACAGTCTTAGACTTTCTCTAGGTCTACTAAACACATTTAGACTGTGCCAGTCTGTCAAAGGACAAAGAGCTGATGCATATCCCACTGCCAGGAAAAAATCTATATCACAAAGAAGTATCTGCTAGTCATTTCTGTGTGTTTCCTAAGTTTGTTTGGTTACTTCCCCAGTTATCTGACTTACTATCATGAAGTGGTTGTCAACTGACAGCTTAGCACCTGTTTTTGTAAAATTACTTAGGGGATACAGCCTCAGGTCTATTAATGCAACCGAAAAAAACATTCATCAAAAATTTACCTTAGGTGCTGTGTTTCCAAGTGCACTAATGTGCAGCTTTGTATTTAACAATGGAGTTTGTTATGTGCAATCTGTGACTAGCATGTCCAGTAACAATTAACATCACGGATTCACATTCAGCAAGTCATTGTTCTTATTCATGCCCTGCTAGGTGCTATGCTTGCCACCTTTCTAAGAGCCCAAAGTGGGACATTTATTGCAGATATGTGAGATTTTGCAGGACAAATTAGTCCCACAATCAGTTTGAAAGAGTCGGCCTTCACTTTTTTACTAAAATTAAGTAGCAGTTTTGTAGAACTGAAGTACTCTCTGTTTTTTCATGTAAAATTAAGTTTTTATTTAGACACAAAATAATTTTGTCACACGAACTGTTTGAGGAAACTTGGGGAATATTCTTTGTCCTAAAATATCAAGACATTTGTAGTTGTATTTATTTATTTATTTATTTTGCAGCACACACCTTCCCAAATAGGGTCCCACCTGCATAAAGCATGATAGGTGGTAGTCCTACCAGGTACCTCTTTAATATCTCAAATAAGCTGCAAAGTTCCCCAAAAGAACTACACGGTTATTAAGTGGTACCATTTTAGGCTCACAAACAAAAGACAGAGTTCTCCTTTCTGTATCTCACATCTGCATTGAAATGATTGCCTTTTCTGTTAGCGCAAACTCCAGCTGTATAGAACACAGAGGGGCTTGTGAGTATCTCCATGCCCACCCAGGACTATTTTGAAGGGCAACTTCAGCATATGAGAGAGAACGACTACCCCTAACAAAGACATCTGGTTCTGGGGCTAATGTAACACCAAATCTGGTACTTTTCTGCCTACCACAGTGGCTTTGATTTCTCCCTCTGTGGTCAGGTGACATGCCATACCTTAAGAGCTAGTTTCCACTGCTAGGGTGTAGTCCATTACAATCTCTTCCACTCCTGTGTGCAAATTCAGTTTCCCACTGTTTTTAATCTGTGCTATCAACTGCACAGTGTGTTGGGTTTTATAGTCTCTGTGAAGGATGCCCAAGTACTGAAGCACAAGTAGAAGGGGTCTGGGAAAAGCAGCACTACAGCCAGCCTTTCCAAACCCAGCAGTGTTTTGTAAGGAATAGTCTACAGTCTTAAATGGTAAATGGAGCGATGTGTACACTAGGCACATGCAGATCTGCTTATACACATACCCTCTAACATCTTGTAGTGGGACAGTTTTCTCTTGGCAACAAGAATAGCTTTCTGCTCTGACAACATCCATTTAAGGGTCCCAATAGAATGCACAGACACACACACATAAAAAAGCAAAATGCTGTAGACTTTCTGCATCTGAAAAAGTTTATGACAGTTAAGTCCTGACATAGGATTAGTACTACTCAGTCCCTTAACACTCTTGTAACTTCAACGTAATACACTTTCTAAAAAAAAATTTCATAAGTGGCAAATCATAAGATTCCAACTGTAACTGTCATGAAACTGAGTTCAATAAGCCACATGCTGACTTTTCAAATCTATTTAGGCCAAAAGTCATAGTTGTTGTGAGGCCACAGTCTCAAAGGAGCTGACTCACTCACACACACTCTCTCTCTCTCTCTCTCTCTCTCTATATATATATATATATATATATGTATATATATACATATATTGTTTGTGTCTTTCGGCTTTTCCCAGTTAGGGGTTGCCACAGCGGAACTCCGGTCCGCTAATGATTGGTAGTTGATTTTTACGTGCCGAGTTACCAGCCCTGATGCACAGCCTTCAACAAAGGTATGTCCATTCATGCATATCTCCACGCAGAAGACGCTCTAGCTGAGAATCGAACCGGACACCACCACCGCGGGTTTTATATATATATATATATATATATATATATATATATATATATATATGTATATATTATTTTTTTAAGTTCTACCTGTATGTATACTTCCTTAGTCTGCATGAATCTGCTACAAGTAGAAAATCAGCTGGAAATGAAGGTTCTCCATATACTAAAAATATTTATAATCTCTGAGCTCAGTGTATTACTGTAGCGCTCACAACCTTGCTGGAGGGTGTTTCTATAAAGCAATCTTCCACAGTAACTGTAGCTGCAGTCATTTTAATTACATCATTGTTTTAATTACTACTTTTTTCAAATTCAGACTTTGTTTTTCTTCTCATGTATAGATAAAAGCTATAATATGTTATGAGGAATATTTCTATGATTGTATGTTGCAGTTATATCTGCAATAAAACTGGTGTCTCTCATACAATATTGTTTCAAAAATATTATTCAATAAAATCATAAGGAAACTCTGGTGTTGTACTTCAAACTGTAATATTAGAGTAGCATGGAAAATTTCCAGAGGTAACTTGCTAATTTGATGTGTTGCAAATAATATGTTGAATCCATATAAACTGGATTGCTTATGAAGCTTGGCAGTGTTTAGCATCACAGAGAGTAGATGACATTGTAAAGTCAACTACAGGAATAGTCTGGGATTTAAAATCCATCCATCCACAATCCCTTTTCTCTATTTTTGCACATGGAGTAGAGGTGTTACTCCAACAGTGACAATCATCTAGAGCCAAGGTTCAAAATTCTGGGTGGCTAGCCCTGCCACAGCTGTTCTTCCATACCACACACTTGTACACACACTCACACCTATGGTCAATTTAGTGTGTTCTGTCCACCTACTGCATGTCTTTGGAATGTGGGCGGAAACCAGAGCACCCATAGACAAATCCATACAAACACAGGGAGGACATGCAGATTCCAAAATAACGTTCAGTTAATTAAAGGAAAACTTTTAAGTGTAACTCAAGTGCTACTGCGGCTTACAGATTCCATTTAGTGACATTAGTCAGGGCTTTAACATGTGCTGTTTTAGATTCCCTGCCTTATATTCTTACAAGTCGGGAGTTTTGCAGTTTTGTAGCATTATAGTTAGTAATCCACCACTAAAAGAGCAGGAAATTAAACATCAGCAAGTTATTGCTTTTGTTTACATTAGTCTAAACTGTTTCTGACAAACTATGTAATCCAGTTTACACAAGTCAGAGATTATCTAAACTGGGCTATTTATTCATTTTAAAAATTCATATCACACAGTAAGCTGGAAAGTGGTCAGAAAATCTTATGGACTGTACAAGACATGATGGTCACATTTCTTAATATATCAGCAGTTTAAATTGCTTCAGCTAGTATAGTGAGTGTTGAAGTAAGAGGTCGCTGGTGTGAGTTACTATGGTAATTGAGTACTATCTCCAAGAGCGTTGCTCTCATGAGCAATAAAACACATAATAATAGATAAACAACAGTGGTTAAAGCAAGCAAGGTAGGATTACTGTGTTCTTTTGTTAGACATATAGAATGCATTGTTGTCAGCTCTAAAGACGTTTCATTCCCTAATCCAAACTGCACTCCCCTGCTGCTTCGCTTTGTACATCTAATCTCTATCCCTTAACTAATGGTGTTTTTCTCATTTGAGGAAAATTGGTAGTTTTGACACAAAATATAGTGTAAGAGATATTGACTTAGCAAACACCTTTGCAAGATGTTTTACAGCATGTGTACTTTTGTTACAGCTGTATGCTAACCCCTGACTTAAAATAGTTGTGACTAATCCATGGTTTAACCTTACATTAATAGCTTGTAGAAAATGTTGAACTTCTATAGCAAATCATCCTCCCCTTACAAAACGTGTCACTTTGCATTGCAATCAGTAGGGCACAACAATAATCATTTCATGCCTATTTCTAATTGCATGCACAGCTGAGACCCAGCGGGGTGCCCTTGCACAGTCTCAGGCCTTTATTCCAGCCTCAGTCTGTTGTGTAGCACTCCTTCACACACAAAAACCTACCAGCAAAGGCAGAAAGAGGCAGAGCCACAGATTTCTTGTAATCCCCCAGCTTCCCTGCTAAGAGCTCAGCCCTCCTAACATTCCTAGTTTTGTCTTAGACTTCACAAAAGCTGTAGTGACCTTAAGCCAGTAGAATTTTAAGTTCTCAATGGGAAATGCAACTCCTTCAACAGCATTAAGTAAGCAACATTGCATCTGGCTTGGTACATTCTGTTTGTGGCACCCCTGTGGAGAGCTGAGGCTTCCTTTAACATGTAAAATGTGAGTGTGAATGCTTCGTACATGGCAGGGCGCAGCGGATCATCCAGCCATTCATAGCTGACTAAAGTAAACGGTAAGTTGCAGATGTTCATGTGTCTGTATAATGACACCACCTCCCCAAGAAGAAAGGAACCCAGACTTCTCTTTGAAAAAATATGCTATCATCAGTATGCAGTGTGCAGATTTATTCATATCAATCCATTTCTTTATATATTCAGAGTCAAAAAATGTTAATTTTGCAATATTACTTGATAGCACATATTTGGATGCTTTTGTGGTGAATAGATATTAATGAGAATATTTAACTTATAGAAAGTTGATAACCTGAAACGTGTTCTTAGTTTATAATTGAATTGAATTAGTTTCCATAGTGTCTTTTAAAAATGAGCAACAAGAATTAAATAAATATATTTCATTGTACAACTAAATGTGTACATTCTATGTCAGTATTACATTGCTGTTTATACCTGTAATTCTCAAAGTTTATAATGCATAGCAGAATCACATTACCCATTCATTTTAGCTTTGCTGTTGTTTACCTCATAAGCATTTTTTTAATTTTCAGTTTTAAGCAGCTGATTCTATTCACATAGAGCTACGAAAACTTAAACTTGGAACACTTATTCAGTCATAGTAATGTGTACTACTTTTCATATAATTCATGGCTTTGCAAGTTAATATAATAGCAATGTGCCAGGCTCCTGCAAAAACATATTGTAAATATGAAGAAGCCTTTATCTTCTACCTACTATGATTCAAGCCTTTGCTTTTCTTATGCATTATCTGAGTGTATGAATTTATGGAATTGTATTACAAAATTAACCAAAAAAATTAATATGTCTAGAGATACCCTACTCTGCAGGGGTGGCAGTCTGTGGTGACACAGCTTCAAGCATTTTTCACAGACGAGGAGCAAAGTTTAACCCCATTGAAGTGAAGTTTGATTGTAACAGCTTTCACCTAGCTCATTTGTGCATCCCAGAATGACTGGTTATTCTTATAGTATGTTTAGAACCGATTGTGTCACTAATGAAAAGTTCGGCAAACCATACTGACCGAGATATCTTGCCACAAAGGTACCAGTTTATGAAGTCAGAAATGACATGTAAGTAGAGTGTAAATGTGTATATAGTTTTTCAGATTAAGGCTTATGTAAGTTTTTTTTTTTTGTTTTGTTTTTAGATTAGTTCTCGTGTTTTAAACGGAAAGTTTTTAAACTACTAAATATATGGCTTTCTAATAAAAACCCAGCTCATTTACAAAGAATAATACATGATCGTCAGATATTAATATAGACTTGACCCAACTTTTTGATGTATCTGAGGTGTCCATACATAAAAACATCACACTTTATATGTTAAGATTGTGCTTAAGGTAACATTAAAGTTACAAAAGTGTGTACCCAGTACATTGGAATCATAATCTGCAAATCACTGCACCTTAAATATGAAATTCAGTCTTTTGACTTGCAACAGTGTAACACTTTGCTGTTTTTTTTTTTCCTGTTATGCTTAAATGATTTACCTGTACATGCCTTTTTTGTGATTTGTGTGCTGGAGAATGCTGTCTCTATTTTTCAGCAATGGTATACCAGTACAATGAACGTTCTCTGCACCTGGCTTACGGATCGTATGGACTTACAACTTCACATTTATCAGCTAAAAACCTTAATTAGGATTGTAAAGGTAACATAGCTTTTCAAATATTCTTTTATGCCTGCATAACACTGTTGAATTATTGCAAAGCCCCCCTGCCCAGCCTTACTCATGTGTGTTAACCTTAAGCCTACCCCTTGTATCAGCCGCTAGTCCCTAACCTACATAATAAGGTACAAAACATCCCTTCATGGATCTAAGTGGCCCACTGGTAATAGGTGCAGAGCATTTATTTGCACTACTGCTGTCGGTGATGTTAGGGCAGCCAGCAGACCAGGTATTGTCAGGTCAGCTGCAGAGAAGGACAAATGATGAAGCTTTCATCTGATTCTCTCTCCTTCAGGAGATGGATGGAAGGAGACGAGCTTCAGGAGGCACCATATCAGTGAGTTTCCAGTGGAGACCAGGGAATAAACAGGAGCTGCTCACCTCCAAGAAGGACAGGGCTAGCAGGGGGGCTACATTTTTGTGTGATAAAGTACAGACTGATTACCCCAAAGGCAGCATGCACCTCCAAGAAAGACAGGGCTGCTACAGGGGCTACATCTTTTGTGCGAGAGAGTGATTTCCCTGCATTTACTCTTTGCAGGTCTGCCTCTTGGCAGTTTGATGTAACATGCTAGTAAGAACAGGAAGGAGGAAAAAAACATTGTTTGATGGAAAACAAGTCTTTGAATTCACACTTCACAGATATACACCAATCTGCCTACTAAACACACTACACATTTTTCAATGTCCCTTTACACCTACTCACTCTTGCATTTAACCCTGTTATGTGTGCCATAGTTTTCATGAATTGTGAATTTGATGATCTTTGCTGACTAAAACAGCTTAGCTATTGTACTTTCTTAACAGCTTTGCAATAAATATATGATACTCTTTACCAGTAAAAAGTAATCTAAGTCCAGATGTTTGTCATGTTTTGTTTCCTGTCTCATGATGCACACTTTGTGTTTATCAGCCCATAATGCACATCTTACAAAAGTGTCTAACCTGCTCAGGCACATGCACACCTGAGCTGGGCATACTGATATCACCATTTAACTTTGATGGACATGCAATGGATTGCACTCACTCTGCCGATGGGAAAATGAATGAGAACTGGCATAGGCTCAATGGGTGGCAACTACAGGGGCCACAAAAAGTATACAAAAATATGTATAACAATACAAAATGACAAAAATGAAAAAATTGTCAACCCCCCCCCCCACACACACACACACACACACACACACACACACACACACACAGACTCGGTCAATGATTTCAAAACATTACAATAGTTTGTTGTTAGATCTTCCCGCAACATTAATATGAAGAAGAGTATAACAGAAGTGTGCTGGCAGGATCTGTGCCTCCTGCAGATGTCACAGTGAGTGGTTTGCACTGCTCATTTTTATCTAATGCCGCTGTTGTACGAAGCTGTGCTTGTCAGACTGGTTCCCTACACTTAACAGCTGCATTTTGGTAATACTGGTCATGTCATATAGAGCAACAGGAGGGATGGTTGGTGCAGAATCACAGCAGAAATGATAACGTTAGTTTAATGTGAGACAAAAACGTTAGCTGATAAAAACTGTCTTCCCTTGTTTTTAGTAAGAATACAACGTCTTCTTTTCTAAAGCAGTATAAGAAGTAGGATTTATACAACTATAGCGTGTCTCAGTTATTGAACCACATAAGTAGTCTTCTGAAGGTCAGTAAATTGATACTGCAAGTTGTCTGTTGAAACAATTGCCTGTTGATTATCAGCCTTAAACTTATTCTTATGAATTTGCTTATGAAGTCCTGTTCATAAGGTGCAACACTGTTTGAATGACAGTGCAGAAAATATATTTTTGCACATCCACTGCAGTGTAACCACTGTTTAAAAACTGGTATCTTAGTACCCAATGTACTTCAAATAATAGTAACATCTTACACACTGCTGTATAGTCTTATTTTGTACAAAGATTTAAACTCAAGAAAAAGCACATGTAAATCATGGCATAATTAAATTAAATGTTGCAGCATGTCTGCTTTGTTGTGAGTATGGATCGCTCACGGCAGTTTCTGAAACCAGGATGTCAACCTGCATTTATTATCAGCATACAGATAAGTATTATTCTGATAGATAATTGAAACTGTAGCTCTTACAGTGGAGCTACATAATGATCATAAATGGTACCACGAAAGTGCCATAACATGCCCTAAAAGTAGACATTTGTCATTGCCTTATGATAATTATTTCAGTGTGAAATCCCGGTGTGTTAGCTTGTAATAATGAAATGACAGACAGAGTAAATTACTAGGCTTTGTTCTTTTTTGTGAACAGCGCAAAGTTTGTTTAAATATAGCCCAATATTTACAGTATTTTATACTTAAGGAAAAAAAATTAAAGTATCTTATCACCCAAACCTTGATAGAATTGTTCTTAGTTTTACTTAAAGACAAAGACACATGCACAAAATTGCATAAACATTTCAAATATAGTAAGAGATACAGTATAACAACACACACACACACACACACACACACACACACACACACACACACACACACACACACACACATACACACACATAGTAAACAAATTTTTGTACACAAACAGTATGAAATTGTGTTATTTAATACAGGAGTTCCCATTGTATGATCAAGAACCATAACTCCTATCCATAGAACAAGAATTTAAGCAATATTTAAATATATACTACCTCAGAGTTAGCAGCTTTAAGAAGCATGGTGGAGTGGGGGGGGTGGATGTAGGCACCTTCCCCCCATGCAACAAAAATGTTTTTGAGGTACTTCAGCAAGTATAACACTTTGCTTTTTTTGTTGTTTTTTTTTGTTTTTGTTTTGAAGATTGCATTTATTTTTTTTTTGGGAGTTTTGTGACTCACATTTCAGAGTTTGAAATTCTGATAGAGTGCCTTTCATTCAAAAATACTTCATAAGTAAATGCGCACGCACACACACACACACACACACACATACAAGCATACAAAATGTTTCTGCATGGGGCACATAGGACATGGAGCGTGGCTACATTGAGACCCAAATTATCACAAATGAAACATCGGAAATGCACAGTGTCACAAACACAAAAGGTCCCCTAAGTAAGCATCAAACAAACTAAAGAGGAACTTTGCCTTCCAGTACTCATAGATATGGGTATTCGGCTCCCACACTCCAGAGATGGCAGCAACTCAGAGAAAAGAAAAGAAAGCAGAATTCAAATAAAAAAAAATCACTTTTTCCCCTTTGTGCTAAGCAGTCCAACCTCAGAGATAGCATTAAAAGCAAGTGCTGACAGTTCTGCAACTGCCTCAGTAGTATCAGTCATCACTTAAACAGAGACAACAGTTTAAGTGTCATCAAAGTGGGCCACAATAAAGGGTAACATTTGTGTGTATGTGTGTGTATGCATGCGCATGCACTGTACAAATCTGTGCTGTTAGTGGAAGTGCACTTTGGCAATATGCAGGGTAGTGCACTGCATACAGTGGAGTTAGTATATGTCAGGGAGTAAATGTCACTGGCATGAAGTGTTGTCAGTGGAACAGGATTGATGATATAAGTGTCATGCTGCAGTCAGGTATTAACAACATACACACGCACACACACACACACACACACACACACACACACACACATATGTATATATATATATATATATATATACATATGTGTGTGTCATGCTGCAGTCAGGTATTAACAACATACATACGCGCACACACACACACACACACACACACACACAAACACACATATGTATATATATATATATATATATATATATATATATATATATATATATATATATATATATATATATAAATAGAGAGAGAGAGGTGACCTCCAAACCCTGGATCCGACCCAGGGTGCCATCATGAGGGTCAGTGTTTGGCCTCCTACTGTTTGGTATATACTTCTCAGAAGTTCAGGTCAAAACTATGGGGCTGTGACTGACAAGATTTGCAGATGACTGCAAACTGGGTGCAATTATTGAATCCCCAAATGATATCAGTATACTTTAGGAGGGTCTCACACAGACCAACGACTGGTGTCTTAGTATTAGTCATGGTCTCAAACTGAATGCAAAGAAATGCATCATCATTCCCTTCAGTAAAAACAATGTCCCTTCACACTATCAAATTAACAAAAATACCCTATGTACCTACATAGTGGTAAGAGATCTGAGAACACAAATAGACTGCACTTAACTCTGAGTACCATGTGTCTTCTGTAGTAATGAAGGATTTCTATGTAGCACACTTGATTAGCAAAGGCATCACCTATAGAGCAAAGGAGGTTATAACTCCTCTATACTCGTCACTAGTCAGGCCCATAATTGAGTATAACGCCCCTTTCAGCATGTACCATACAAAGCACCTGTAGCAATTGGAGAGACCTCAGAGGTTTCTAACTAAGAAGATCAAGGACTCCAGAATGTACCTTACACAGACGACTAAAATCCTTGTCAATATACTCAGTATTGCATTGACTTTTTAGAGGAGACTTATGCCTGGCTTACAGAACAGTCTCCAACCCAAACCTAATGAATTTGTTGCACATCCGTAAATAAAACAGGACTAGAGGTACCCATTCCAGGGACCTAAATATAGCCTGCGACTTGAATAGGACATACTAGAGGGACAGATTTTTCTCCCAGTGACTGCTGCATCTTTGGAATAGGCTGCCAATTCATGTGAAGCAGAGTGCCTTTATGACACTTCGAAGGGAACCTGGATGAGTGGATGGGGCACCATAAATTCTTACCGAGGATAGCGCCCACAACCCTCCTGGACATGGGCAGTCATTACTAAATACAATCCTGGGTATTGACCAGAGTATCTATGGTATTACATTGGGATGAAACAGCTAGGCTTGAAATGGCCTCCAGAACAATAGCCTAGTAACTGCCTATGATCCTATATATATATATATATATATAGATATATATATATATATATATATATACATATATATATATATATATATATATATATATATATATATATATATATATATATAGATATATATATATATATATATTTGCAACACTTATTCTTTGGCAAATAAGAATTTTTTTATTTTTGCAAATCTCAGGCTGGCCCTAACACAGTTAATTTTGAATGTTCTTCAAACAAGTGTTATATAAAGTATGCATTAGAGTCTTTTTTATTTGTTTAGTTTGCACAACATTTTGTTGTCTTATATTTCTGTATGCCAATGTAAAACAAGCCGACAACAGTCAACACCTTTTTAATCTGAGTAGTACAGCACATTTTAGAAAAGTAACAGTAAAAGCAGTTAAACCTGCATTTACTTGCATCATGTTTTCATCAATGGTAATGACTTTTTGCAATGAAAATGTTTTCATATGTTAGAAAAATATGTTCCCAGATGGATTGGCCTGCTTTCCTAAACTAAAATTATCAACTACTGTGGCTGTGGTAGAAATATTTTGAGAACTACATCCAACTTGTAATTATTTTCAAAGTTAATGAAGCATATCCTACTCACAAACAAACTTACACGTGTATGCATGTGTTTATAATCTCTGGAGTTTCCTGATGCAGGTTTAGAACTGAAAGATGCAAAATCTGAGTATTGAAAAGAAATAATTGTGCACTATTTTTCCTCTTTCTTCCTGCTTGTTTGATTTGTCTCTCAGAAAACGTATAGGGATTTCCGGCTACAGGGTGTTCTTGATTCGACTCTTAACAGCAAAACATATGAGACCGTACGGAATCGGCTCACTGTAGAGGAAGCCACAGCATCAGTAAGTGAAGGAGGTGGTCTACAAGGAATAACAATGAAAGACAGTGATGAAGAAGAGGATGAAGATTAGTTATTTATTGTTAGAGACCCACAATGGATGTAGCCTGGTAAACGATGCATGTACAAACTTTTTACTCAGTTAGTTACATCAGAACTTTTTCTTTCTGTCAGCTCTGAAAGCCCCATGAAAAGCTGTACTAACAGGATATTATTTTTTGCTGTGAGACAAAGTTAGCACTAATACTTGACTCATTGGTTTCTTACTTAATTTCTAAATGTTCATAAGCAATATGAAGTACCATTCGTTCAATAGTGTTAACTGAAAATCCATAGGATCGATACTAGGCGTGTCCCTGTAAAATGCAAACTTATATGGCTTCTTTATTAATAAACTGTACATACATTGATGGCAAACTGTTGTGAAGAAAAGTGAATTAGGTACTTTTAATTTATTTGTATATCTTGAGTGGATACCAGCTGCTTGAGACAAGTAAAATGCCCTGTATTGTATCTAAATTAAGTTTAAAGCCAATAGAATTTATTATTTTGTATTATTTTCTTTTATCTTACTGAAGAATGTTGTTGTCTGAGACATTATAATTACATAATTAAGTTATATAGCTATGTTTTAATACCATTTATCTAAACTGCACTTTTAATAAAAATTCAGGATAAACAGATAAAATATATAGTAAATGAGTTGGGATTTTGAGATAGCAAAATACCTTTATACTTTTTTTGTCATTGTAAATGTATGTCTCAAAAGAACAAGGTATTACAAGCAGTTGATTTATGTATTAAGGATGTTTACATTACAGATTAATTAAATACAGGTTTTGTTTACCCATATATGTAAAAATACTTTATAACTCTTAGACATTAAATGTTTATATTCATATTTATTTTGATAGTTTTTATCACAGACTTTTCATTACTTATGTACTTCTGTTCACAGTTTTACGTATATAAGATATATATATATATATATATATATATATATATATATATATATATGTTTGTGTGTACATATATATATATATATATATATATATATATATATATATATATATATATATATCTGTACATTGCATTTTAAAAAAAATAGATGCATGTCCCAGGGTCTTACTCACTCCAAAGGTTTTTACTTTCAGTATGTGATGTAACTGGTGGATCCATCTTGCTTTTTGCCTTATAAAAGCCTACAGTTGTAAAATGTGAACACTGTGGCTACTCAATAAATAACTGTTCAAATGTCTTAAATTTAACTTTTTTGTCATCTTATGGTTGTCCACACATACACTTATGTTATAATGAAAATGAAAGAAATTTTAACAGCAGAACAGTATTTCCAATAAATATTCATACTGGTTTAGTCATAGGCATGGAAATGCTTATTTATTTGCTTTTGCTTATGTGTTTACTGTGCAAAAACTGCTAACAATGAGAAGTGCTTCCATATAGGCATGAATCAGAGTTTGTTGGTAAACAAAGGGCTGTACACTTGAAAAGTGCCATTTTAAACACATTACATTTTTAGCTTTAAACCTGTGCCTTACTGGCATATCTGCCATATCATGGTTTTAAAAGCTTCTGTATGGAATGTGCTTTCTCTGTTTTCTAACATTTAACATTTACTGATTTCCCACATTTGATGAACATTCTTGTTGTAACACATACCAACTAATAAGCGTTTCATAGCAAAACGAATAACTTGCAAAATATATGGTAAGTAAACAAATGAGACTACACCTCATTACATTTTGATTTGCATGATGAACATTAATAAGCTTGTATCTGGTTTCATGTATTTTAGTTAGTGTACTTAACTCTGCTGTTGCAATTTCATGAAGTATATGTTATCTGAACTATTATAACAGTCATGGCAGGGGTAGGGGGTGCTATGGGGATTTAATTCCAAATTGCAGATCTAAGCCTGAAGGCAAGTCACAAGTTATCAAATGTTCCCTTTAAGCACCCTCCTGCTATACACTATTGTAACTATATCATCAGTTTACATTGCTTAGATTTGTAAATGAAGTGCTGTTTTTTGGGTTTGTTACGTGATTACTGAGCACAAACGATTGGTGGTGCTGCTTAGCAGGAGTGGCCTTAGGTCAACTGGTACCCTAGGCAAAAGGGCTCCATGGCACCCCCCTATCACACCATCAATTTCCCCATCCTGGTCTGCCTACACCAAATAAAAAAAAGCACCCCTGCTACAGAGGCGCCCTAGGTGGCCACCTAGTTGGCCTATGCCTAAAGCTGGCTATACTGCTTAGCTTTTGTAAGACTAAGTTTTGAACATTTTACTGGTTGTTCTCCCGTTTAACCATGGAGACTCTGTCCCCTTGCCTAACTGACCCATTTATTCTCTGGAGATAAGAACCCTATGACCCATGACACATTCTTTCTTCTTTAGGATTAGAGTTCAGCAGGTAAAGCAGGCCATACTCTGTCTTGTGGAACTGGGGGTTTACTTTTAAGATCCTCTGTGTTTTCATTGTTCATACTTTCTGTGTCCCTAGGGTAAGTATGTAAGTCACATATGGAGGGACATGTTTTCCTTTTCTGAAAGTGTCACCTTCTCAATAGCCCTGACTCTTTAAAGGCCAAGTGTGTCTCATTATCTTCTCTATCTTGTTTGTTTGTTTGTGTCTTTCAGCTTTTCCCGGTTAGGAGTCGCCACAGCGAAACTCCGGTCCGCTAATGATTGGCAGTAGAGTTTTATGTGCTGGCTTGCCGGGCCTAATGCACAACCTTCAATGAAGGAACGCCCATTCATGCATGTTGCCACACAGAAGATGCTCTGACTGAGAATCGAACGGGCAACGTCTAACTGTGAGGCGACAACGCTACCGCAGCACCACCACCGCAGTGACATCTTCTTTATCTTGAAGGATTTCTATATGAAGTTCACATTCTGGATATGCTTTCCCCTACCTAATTTATAAACAGGCAAGCAGACTCTGCCACAACCTTCCTCTCTCATATCTAGCCAGTACCTTTAATGCTGAAGCCACTAGTGAAATTCAGGCCATAGTCAAGGCTTTATCCCTTTATCCTGCAGGTTTTGGACTGTTGGTTTTCTGCCCTATACTGCACCTATCACTGAGATTAGTGACTGTTAAGAGGAAATGCTACTTTTACTGTTTTTCGTTTTTTTAATTCTGAAGATTGTGAAGGCTTTGTATCTCAAACTAACCTAATTTGACTGAGCATTTACCCAATCTTTGTGCATTCCTGGTTTGGTGCCATGTATAAGACCATGATTTATACATTTTTGCTTTGGTATCCTGTACAGGTCCATACTTTGTGAGCTACTGCTTTAGGATCCTGTGTAGGTGAAAGGCTTATTTGCTGGTTGACATTTATGAGTTTGTCAGACCATAGGGAGGAAAAAACTTTAAATGTTCTCGGTTCTTAGAAACTATGAATTTATAATGTTTGTAGCTAGTATATATTGCAATTGCAGTAAAACAAGACTTAGCCAAATCTAAGGTTTTGGGAAATGTGTGGCTTACAGATTGATAGAGTCACAGATATTCCAAGACCACTGAGTCTTATGATTATTCACTCCTTGCCACTATCCGCCCTCAGGCCGCACCTCATTTCTTCAGAAGGGGCAATCCAGTCACATCCCTCAGGCTGCACCTCCTTTCTTCAGAAGGGACATTCCAGTCACCCTCCCTCAGGCCGCACCTCCTTTCTTCAGAAGGGCATTCCAGTCACCCTTCCTCAGGCCGTACCTCCTTTCTTCAGAAGGGACATTCCAGATACCCTCCCTCAGGTAGCACCTCCTTTCTTCAGAAGGTACATTCCAGTTACCTTTACTCAGGCTGCACCTCTTTTCTTCAGAAGGGATATTCTAGTCAATTCCAGAGTAAATTTGTAGTTACCAATCCAGTAATCTAGTTTACGTTTAAAGCAGGTAATTACATTGCTTAACATGCAGGGGAAATTTATTCCACAGGTTTGGGTTATAAACCTGTCTCTCCACCATGTTTTATTTATCTGTTGGTGAAGATTTAGGTCCCTGGTTCTAGTATTGGTAGAGATATTGGACTTGGGGAAAAAACAGGAAATCCAGGACAATTACAATACAATTAGTTGTATCTGCATGGTATCATTTCTGTTATGATGGTTCCAGTAGACATTTTAAGGTGATTAACTCCCTGTGTAGACCCATGCTGTTTGTTCAGATTCCTTTATTTTTCCTCATTCATATATTTCCCGTTCATGGAGTAACATACCTTTAACACCTTGTTAGAGTAAAGGGTTATGTTGTAATATAGTCATGACTGCTGAAATTTGATCAAGAAGGCAAAGCTTAAGCAACCAAACATAATATATTACAGGATAATGTTTTCCTTAACCATGTGTTAATGTTATTATATGATAGTGTGACATCCTCACACTGGGCCAGTAATCAAGGAACCTGGATCCTCACCACTGACACTGGAGAGTGGCGTTCACTTGGAATACAAGTGGATACACTCAGTATTTCCAGATGCAGACCTCTCTGAATCAAGCACAATTTATTTTAAGAGGATCCAGGGAACACACTCAGTCTGGGGGCTGGTTCCTGTCTATATCTGTCCAGACCCCCAGTAAGACTCACCACTGACACAGCTGTAGGGTTTATGTCCTCAGCTGAGTGTCCAAGCCAAGTACTCAGGTACTCTCTCTGTGAAACCAGTGCTTCATGTCCCTGCCCAACACACACACACGCACACACACACACACACACACACATGCTCTACAGACACACACACACACACACACACACACACACACACACACACACACACACACACACACACACACACACAACTGGGAAAGGCTGGCACAGATTAGCCATTTTACCAACTTTGCCCAGACTATAATTAGGTAGATTCACTCCCACCCATCAGTTACTATAAGGCTCTTAAAAGGGTATCCAAATATACTGAGTGAAATTAATATTAATACAAATGGTAATATTAACACAAATGGTAATGTTGACCAAACAGCCAGGCTTTCAGGAGTGGCCAGAGTTATCACCAAATAAACATCTGCAAATACTCTCAAAACTTAAATCTTTAAAAAAAACAGCCACAATGAAAAGATTAAATATATTTAATAATAAATAATAAAATAACATGAAAATACTAAATATCTATTTACAGTAAACACCAGAGTTTCATCACAGGAAGTATTAAAAATAACACTGATGGAAAGTTTCACACAGTTATAGAAAAATAGTACTTAGCTAGTCTCACTATCTATTCCTGATTAACTAATTACTGTTCCTACTTACTGAATTGAGCAAGGCAAGATGATGTGGGTCTTTCTAGTCAGGTTTCCAAGAACAGATTGCCCCTGAGACTTCAGTCTCCTGTAATATAAAACATTATTTCTGTACAGAATTACATCACATACAGCTGGCCATCTGACTTCTGTTTCCCATACTATCACAAACACTAGAATCTGTCAGGATTTTAGCACATATGTGTTAATAATACACACAAAAAAGCATTGCACAGATTTGCTGCTACTCCTGTAAGTCATAAAACAATTTCAAACCTCTCTCCTTCCAGCGTAGCAATTATCTCCCTGCTAAAGATAATACAGAAGGCTTCCTAATACTTGGTTTCCCAGACATTATGTCTCTGGCTGCAACCAGACCTGTGAGATAACATCTTTATGGCTAACCCATAAAGTAATTTAATTTCAGATATAGTTCAAAGTCAGGTGAATTAGCCTCCTCCCTTCCAAAATATGCTGTTACAATGTATACATTTAAACAGTTACAATAATGCATGTATATTTCTTTTCCTTCCAGCTGGGTGCACTGTTGATACATTTTAACACAAGCAAACCCCACAAATACATTTTCAGCACAACACTATTTGTTCTCTTTTAGAAGTTGTTTTATTACATAATGTGTTTATTTTTGATGGTGAACCTTTCCTTCAATTAACAGGTGTAGCAATGGAGTACTTAACACCTATGCCAACCTTGTACTTTATGAATGGGAGAAAAGGGTTATTTTAGATAAGAGTATTGAGTTCAACAAATATGTGTCATTCTATAAGAGATTTGTAGATGATTGCTTTATGTTATGGAAGGGTACTTTGCTGGATTTGGATCTGTATTTGCAGTACTTGAATGATTCAACTAGTTTCCTGAGTTTCAAGATGGAAACTTCAGATAGTGTTATGAATTTTATGGATGTAACAATTTTTAAGGAATCTAATATTTTGGAATCCAAGGTGTATAGACAAGATGATGAAGCCATAAGGTATGTTATCAAACAGCATGCATGCCCCTCATATTTTCAAAGGAACGTTGAAAGCACAGTTTATTAGGCTGAGTAGATTAATACAAAGGATGAAGTGTTTCAAGAGCAGGTAAATGCTATGGCAATGGAGTTTGAGAAGAGTGGTTATTCGAAGGAATTTATAAATAAAGTAATTAAAGATGTAATTATTGAAAGAGAGTCCAGGTATAAACCTATATTACGAGGCTGTAGTGAGAATAATGCTACTAGACAGGTGATGTTGGGTAATAATATTGCTGTTAGGTACTTGACAACTTATAACCTAAATTCTCATAGTGTTTGTAGCATAATTGAGAAGAATTGGGCAATTTTAATGGCTATGCCTGAGATTAGGTCTATAGTAGGTGATAAACCTAGGTTATCCTATAGGAGCTCTGAAGCTTTGAAGCAGAAATTGTGCTACAAGGATTTTCAGAATAAAAATGGAGATGACAGAAGGGTGGCTAAAACAGTGAAATGCTATAATTGTACTTGTTGCAATGACATTTATACAGGTGATGCTACATTTACACATCCTATAACTAATGAGACATTTACCATGAGAACAATTACTGCTTGTAATGAGGAGAGAGTAGTATATTTGGCTACCTGTGTGTGTTGCACCTCATTCTATGTAGGCAAAACTATAAGAAAATTGAGGGAGAGAATGGTGGAACACAGGTCTGAAATCAAGAGGAAGTTGCCCACCAATGCCTTAAGTAAGCATATATTGGATGAAGGTATGGGACATACTTTTAGATTTAGGGTTCTTTGTAAGGTAGAGGTAGGTCTGAGGAAGGGTGACATTAGTAATTTATTGGAATTGAAAGAACTAGAATGGATTATTAGACTTCAAGCTGATGTAGCCCCAGGCCTAAATAATTCAGTTAGTCTAAAGCCCGTTCTGGCTAAATGACAGAGAGAAGTTTTATAAGTTTAAGTTTTAATTATTAATTATTAATTTTTAAGTATGGTGCATGTGATTTCATATGAAACAGTATAAAATTGTTTTTTTATAAAAATGTATATGTTTTATAGATGTGATTTTTTATGTGCTACTTTGCATATATTTATTGATTCATTGTAGCTTTAAATTTTTATTGTTAGGTGGGTTGGGTTGAAGCATGTGACTTTATGTTCTCCTATTTAAATGGTGATTTTTTGTATGTTAAGTTATACTGATGAAGGGTGTAGACCCGAAAGCTTTATTTAATAAAGATCCTGGTGTATATTTCGTTGTTTTATTCAAGCAGTTGCAGTAACACCTATTGCTGAATTTGGTATTCCCCCAAACATCCCAGGTTAAATTAGTGTCTCCACAGTGGAACAGTTTACAGGAAGTAGGGTAGGTAGAAGTGAGTGGCAGATGCTGGATGATGGGATTGGTGTTTTTTGTCCATCTATTGTCATTTGCCATGCAGATGCTTTCCTAGAACCTGAGAGAATGAAGAAGGCATGTGAGCTTGGTACTAACAATGTTGGTGATAGTAGCGCATGTATAAAAAATGATGTACACAAATGGTGGGACAGTACAAGTTCCTGTGGTGATGGGGGTGATCTAGTCAATTAAAAGGGGTTATGTTAGGACCTTATATCAGAAGTGGCTC